>NC_033653.1:314221-332460 GCF_001601855.1 Plasmodium reichenowi | reverse complement strand
AAAAAAAAAAAAAAAAAATAAGAAAAAAAAAAGAATATATCAATAAAGAAAAAACAGTAGGGTTTTATATTTTTTTTTTTTTTTTTAAAATGGTAAGGTCTAATTTAAACGTATATGATAAGTTAGATAGAATTGTGTCAGATGTATTACAAAATATGGATGAAGAATATAAGAATGGAGGATCTGATGAAAAGGTGTATTTAAAATTTTATGAATTATTTTACAAGGAGAGTTATATAGAGAAGTTAAATTATAATGATTTAATAAATACTTTTAAAGATAAGAATATACATAAGTATTTATTTTATATGTTTGAATGTGTATTGAATAAAGTATCTTTAAAGAATAATATGAAATATGTCGATTTTTTGTTTATTATTTTAAGATATATAACTTATTTTTGGTTTTATTTATCTGAAGATAACAAATTAATATTAATATCTTATTATTATTCTAAACTTATAGATTTGTTATATAATTTAAAATTAAAGAAAAGTGCCTTATTAATTAATATGTATAACATTCTTATATATTTCTATATAAAAGATAAAAAGAAAGTTATTTTTGAAATAAAAAAAATTAAAGAAAATGATGCATCTACACACATAAAAAATTTGATATTAGAGTTAAATAAAATATTAATATATGAACAAGTTAAACTTATTACAAAAATAGCGAAAGAATATTATATAGATTGTCTCAATGAAGATATAGAAAAGAAACTATCGAAATTAATATTAGCAGAAGAAGATATGAATAATTTTATAAAGGAGTGTAATTTGTATAACTATATATGGGTGTGTGATGAAAAAATTAGATATAATAATAATGATAAATGTAATAATAATATATGTAATAATGATAAATGCAATAGTGATGTGTATAATAATAAAATACAAACTAATGTGACAAAAAAAAAAAAAAAGGAAGAAAATTATTTTTCTTTTTTCATAAAATATAAAAATAAGAATGATATAGAAATGTTCATTAATTGTCATCCATTTTCAATTAATAGCAGTTACAAAATGTTCTTAAATTTTTTAAAAAACTTTTTTAAAATAATAATTGATGACTTTGATACATTTTTTTTTTTTTTAAATTTATTCTATTTAGAATTCTTTTTGATATATTGCCATTTTTTTGAAATAATTTATTTTATTCATTTGTCCAACCATGAAAAAAATTACAACAATATGGACACAAATAATATAAATTTGAATAGTATAGATATAAATAATATAAACTCGAGTAATATAGATATGAATAATATAAACTCGAGTAATATAGATATGAATAATATAAACTCGAGTGGTATAGATATGAATAATATAAAATCGAGTAGTATAGATATAAATAATATGTATGATCTTCAAAAAAAGTATAACTCAAAAAATATATATAAAGATACCAAGTTTACTTCAGTGAATGTGTGTGCTAACAATGTTGCTACGACATATGATGAATGTATTTTTTTAAATAATAATAAACAAAATAAAAGGATAATTTGGAATATTATTTTTGATGCTTTAAAAAAGAAATTTATTTCAGATGTAAAAAATGTGAATTATGTTTTAAAAATATTTAAATATACTTTTAGTTTTTTTTCTTTTCAAAAGAATTTATATTTAAAGAGAGATAATAGAACATATATAGATAATTATATACATAATATGTTATATAACTTTAGATATATATCATCTATATATTTAAAAGAGTTATTGAAATTTTGTCTTTCATTTATTACAAATATATTATATTCAAAACATTTAACTGAGGAAATAATTTTTAAATCTATTTCTTATATATTTCATCTTTTGTCTAAATTGTTATGTAATACTAATAATGATATTAAAGAATTCATTTTATGTAATACTGACAATAATATAGTGTTAATTTCTATTATTACACATATATATAAATATTTTAAAAAGTTATATTTTAGTAAGAATAATGAGGATGTTGAAATTAGTAAATCAAAAAATCCCAAGAATAATAATGTGGGTGTGGAGAAATTAAAATATTCCTTTATAACACAAGACAAGGTTTATCAAAAAATACAGGAATGTTTGTATATCGTATTAACAATTGATGAACATGTTGAATGTTATACAAGAGAATGTATAATTCCCAAGAATATACATAAAGAAAATAGTCATAAGAATTATAGTAATTATTCTTATCATGATAAAAATAACGTTAATGTTGGGAATAACCCTTGTGATAACCCTAAAAATAATTTTACTGATAACTTCTACATTTGTGTTATTATAAAAATGAATAAAATGAATATGTTTTATTCAAACATGGATATTATTAAAGTAATATCTGAAAAAGATAAAAACGTTTTTAGGAAATTCATTTATACCATAAATAAAAATCATGAGAATTTTATAAATTTCTTTTCCTATATATTAAATATAAATTATAAAGGAAATGAGGATGATTTTATTTTAAAAAAATATATTTTAAATTTAAAAAGAAAAAATGAAGATTATAATAAAGATAAAAAATTGATAAATGTTATGAAACCATATCATTCTCCTTTAAAATATATTTTTTTAAAGAATGAAATACAACAAAAAGGAAATATGTACAATGAAAGTTATGATAATTATTGTAATGGAGTTTCATCATCTGAGGAAATACAGGATGAAGAAAAAGCCAAGAAAAAAAAAAAAAAAAAAAAGGATAATAATATAAATAATATAAATAATGACAACAATAATAATAACAACAATAATAATAACAATAATAATAATAACAATAATAATAATAACAACAACAACAACAACAACAACAACAACAATAATAATAATAATAATAGTAGTTGTAATGGTTATGATAAGTCTTATCATTACAATTTCTATAATCATGATATGTCGTGGAATGATAATAATTATGATAATATTCATTTTTATAATCATTTTGATGATAAGAATGAAAAGAAAAGAGATGATATGCCAATATTTGAAAATTCAAGGTTTTATATAAATACAAAGATAATGAAAAATATCCATGTAGATTTTAAAAATGTATGTCATACAATAATTTTGTGTGTAAAGAGATGTATACAAATATCAGATAATATATTTAATCATTTTGAAAAGAATAAAAATTTAGAAGCCAATTTTAATATTTATGTATGTAAAAATATACTTATTAATTTTTTAAAATGTTGTTTATTAAATATAAGTTTATCTTCATATTTGTGCGTGAAATTAAATTATGATTATATTTTAAAAGAGATATGCGAATCGAATTTAGTTGAATATGTTTATAATATATATGATAAATATGTTTGTTTTATATTAAATCAGAATGTAAAAAACTTAAATGATCATAAACACCTCTTACAATTTAATATAAGAAATGAAAATAAAAGGAGATCAAATGTTGATAATAAAAAGGTATATAATAATAGTAGTAATAATAGTAATATTTGTAGTAGTGGGGTGGTCAAGGAATCGTCATTATATAACAATTTATGCCTTGATGATATATATGATATTTTAAGAAATAAAAAAGATACACATGAAAATTCAAATAATAACCAAGGTGATATTAATCATCCTAATAATAAATATAAAAATGATAAGGATTCAAATGATTATTATGATTGTCAATATAGTACTTTTTTTATTTCTGATAATACTCCATTTGTTGAAACATTGTATTCAAATTGCTTTTTAATTATGATAAACGTTTTATTCATTTGGGAAATGTATCTAGAAATACCATTAGAAATTCTGAATAAAATGAGATACAGTTTTTTTGAACTTTTTTATAATACTACCATTAAAATTTTAAAATTTATCAAAACTGATAAAGGTTTTTTATTTCTTTTGAATATTTTAAAATTTATTTATACAAAATTTATAAGCTTACCATTCAATCCTATTGATATTCATACAAACTTTAAAATGTATGATTTTTATGAATTTCTCATAAGTAATAAACAAGATAGTAATATAAATAATCATCTTAATAATAACACTCCACATCATCATCTTAATAATACTTACTATTATGGCTGTCTTGATATCGAAAAGAAAGAAGATGATAAATTCAATCAAGATAGTTTGTTTATGAATTCAGTAAGTCCATTGAAATTTGTTCATAATAATAAAGAAGAAGAATATAATGAGGAGAAATCAAAAAATGATAGTACTAACAATATCATTAAATATAAACATACTAATGGGGAATTCAATGAATACTGTAATTATAATATGTTAAGTGTTAATAAGAAAAAGAGAATAAGTATTGGAGGACTTGTTCCTATATTTCTAACTAGCCAAAATAGGAATGAGAAAAAAAGCAAAAGAAAAACTATGATTGATTATGTATCTTATAATAAAATGGAAAATGATTCATTTATAGATGATGCAAATATAAGAGAGAAAAAAAAAAGAAATACCTTAACATATGATGAGAGCTCCTTTGTGAATCATATAGATAATGATCATAAAGTAAATTACGATTTTTATAATAAAAATGATAATGAAACTCCAAAAAATAATTATGATAACAATAAAGATATGTTATCAAGTGAAAATATAAAAGAAAAGAAAGATGATAATGAAGATGATAATGTTAATAATAATAATAATGATAATAATAATAATAATAATAATAATGATAATAATAATAATAATAATATGAAGAATAAAATGAGAAATACCTATTTAAAAAATTATTATATTCCTCATATAGATTTATTATTTATTATTATAGATTTAGAAGTATATTATTATTATGGAAAGAAGAAATATAAAAAAGTAATTTTTATTGTAGAAACCGTATTTAGAAATATTATAAATAAGTGTGACTATAATACTAAAGAATATTTAAGGTCATCTATTTCATTTATTTATAATTATTATCAACAAATACATATAAAAAGTAATAAGAATAATATACAGAGTTGTGGGATTATTAGACATATATGTAATTTATATTTTAAATCAAAAATATTTTATTTAAACAAAAAAATTAAAAAAATGTTATCATATTATAAGGAAAAATGTAGTAATATAGATTCATTGAAATTAAATTATAATGAAATGTATGATGTATTTTTTAATAGTTTGAAATGGAAATATTTTTTTTATTTTAAAAAAAATGTGAATTCTGAACATTTTTATGATAACGAAAAGTATAAGAATTATGACAATTGTGATCATTTCCATAACAATATTTTGTTGGAGATGAAGAAAATGGAAAGTATGATACTTATTGATGAGTTATTAAGTATACACATTAATATTTTACTATTTCTTATATTGTATGAATATATTTGTAAATATACAAACATACATTTTGTTTTTTATTTTCGATTTATATATTTATTTTTTAATAAAGTGTGTATTGATATTTTAAATATAATTAATTGTTCCAATCATGTAGAATTTTTTAATCTCTTTGATTTTATATATCATTATACATATAATGATGATATAAATATTTATGCTGTACAGAAATTAAAAAATGCCTTGACAAAAATTAATGAACATAAAATCTTAAAGAATGATATTATACATATTCCATATAAATTTAATAGTTCTATTGAAAAAGTTAATGAAAAGAAAAGTATAACATATCATCATGAAAAAAAAAAAAAAATTATTATAATTGATATTGAAGAATTGTTAGTTACTTATGTACAAATGAATTTTATTTTCTGTCGAATTTGTTGTATTTTTCTTTTCTTTCAAAATATGTGTTTTCATAAATATGATTTAATTAATAAAGAATGTAAAGTAAAGGAATATATGAAATTATTTAGAAGTAATAGAAACATTTTTGATGCTTCGAGAGTTAAAAATGATGAAGATGAATATTTAAAAAGTGAAGCTATAAATAATAACATTGATGAAAATAGTAATATGAACATATATAATACTTCTGATTATTATGAAACAAATAAATTAGGTACAAATTACCTTATCCCCTTTGATAACAAATCAAGTGATTGTAATAAATATGACACTGATGTGTCTGTTTCTTGTATATCTGAAAATAGCTTTATTTTAGATGAATGTTCATCATATGATAGTAAGAAAGATTATATAATTTTAGAATTCATCATAGAGAAAATTGAAGAAATAAATATTGCTCTAATATATACAAACATGTTAAAAAATTGTTATTATATAATAAAAGTAGAAATGTTATATAATTATATTTATAATAACATTGAAATATTAAAAAGATTTTCTTATCTAAATAATGCCTATTATTTATATAAGTTGTATTATAATATGTTCGTTTGGGGTAATAAAAATCATTTTGATGACTTAAAAGATATAAATAAAAAGGAGAAGCAAAAATATATGAACGGTTATAGTCAAGATGATATGAATGGTATTTCTCTCAAAGGTTATAGTAATAATTACACATCAAAAAATAATGATATTGATGACATGTCACAAAATAATGATAAAACCGTTTCTCCAAAAAATAACATAAGTAATAAGTATCATAAATGCTATCACATTTTTCATATCTTAACACTAAATCAAAGATTAAAAGAAAAGATGAATGCACGTTATATAAAATTAAAGTTTTATGATAACTCTGATTTGTTTACTACATATAATGATGACATTGTGAAAAATCAAAATGATTCATATGAATGTACAAATGAAAATATAATGAAAAATAATAATACATGTGATGATTGTTTTTGTAAATCTTCTTTTGATAAATGTAATTCCTATTTTTCATGTAATATATATAATTTTAATTTAAATTTATTTCATCCCCTTAATATTAGAAAAAAGCGAAAAATACAAATTTATGAAAATCATACCAACAGGAACCCTTTTATTAGTTCTCAAGTTATTAATAATAAGTATTTAATGAATTTAAATAAAAAGTATAATAAGATTAAAAAATATATAATGAATTATATCATATCAACCTATTTTATAATATTATGTTTTTATTTTAATGAATATAATATAGAAGAACATAATCTATCCTTTTATTTTATTCTTCATTTATTTCAAACAAAATTTCATGTTTTTAATAATAATTTTTTTTTAAATATAGATAATAGATATGAGTCATTAAATGAAAATATGTACAGTCCAAAACATGATATAACGAAGGAAAATAAAAGTAGAGAAAAAAATTTTATATATTTACAACAGTGTAAGTATAAAATATATACAGAATATGAATTGAAGAATAATATTTATCTTATATTCGAAATTTTAAATAATATATATGATGTATATTATGGAAACATATTTGAGGATATATCAGTTCATAATAGCATTGAGATAAATATTGATTTAAATTTTATAACTTATTTGAGCGAAATATATAATATTTTATTTTTCTATAAAATGTATAAGGAATGTGTACATATATTATTGTTATGTATTATGTGTACTTCTAAGTTTTTTTGTTTATATATATTTAATGAGAAAGATGTATATAAAGAGGAAACTTCATTAGATTTTGTTGATAAGGAAAATTTAAAAAGTAAAATTATACACATTACGAAAAAGAGAAATACACATATAAATATTAATATTAATGCAGAAGATAATACACATCTTAGTAGTAATAAGGTTGAGTATGATTATTATTATTATTATTATAATGATGTTATGTGCAAACAAAAAGATAAGGAATCAAAAAATATAATCAAGGGGTCTCAAAAATGTGAAGAAGTGAAAAGGATAGTATATCAAGACGAAAAGGTATTAGAAAATAATAATATGAATGAAAGAGAATTTTATGAGTATGAAAAATTTAATATGCCTTTTTATGATATTAACTCAAAAAATAACAATAATGATAATAATAATAATAATAATAATAATAATAATAATAATAATAATAATAAGAGTAAAAGTAAATGTAAAAGTAAAATGAAAAGTAAAAAGGAAAAGACAAATATATATAATATAAAGAAAAATAGAATAATACACATTTTAAATATAATATATAATAAAATAACATATAATGTAAATGATATGAATGTTAAAGAAATATATATCAATTTACATAATTATATGCAGAACTTAATAATATGTATATCCCTTTTTTATTCTATATATATATGTCTTGAAAAATTATGTAAAAAAGAATATAATATTATTTTCTTTAATTGTGCTAATAATATTTATAATTATTATATTGAATTTTATCAATATATTAAAAAATTTTGTAAAACATATTGTAAAGAAAAAATGTATATGTCTACTTTCTTTTTTGATAATTTCAATTTAAAAATAATTAATCTGAGAATTCTGTGCATTATAAAAGAAAAGGAGATATACATAAAAAGAAAAGAAAAAAATATAAGTAAGGGTATGAAAAATGATGAAATAATAAATAATAATAATAATAAAAACAAAAACCATAACAATAACAATAATAATAATAAAAACAAAAACCATAACAATAACAATAATAATAATGATAATAATACGAATGAATATCCTGTGAGTAAGATGTGTTTACCTAATATTCTTCCAGAAAACATGTCATTCAGTTATATAAAAGAACAAAATGATCAAAGCAATAATCCAAATGAAGATTCACGTATTGTATTATTTCGTACAGAATTTTATTCAAAGTTTTCTTATTTATTATTTGATATGAGGGGAAATGTTTTTAAAGATTGTATGATTATGATAAGAAATATTGAAAGTAGATATAAAAATGATTGTAATTTTATTTTTCGGAATAATCTTGAACTATACTTTAACATTGTTAAATATTTATACGAAAATAATAAAGATCAATATATAGGATTATTTTTATTTTTTCATGGTTATATTATATATGAACTAGAAGATAAGAAAATTAATATGATGAAAAATTTTTGTTCTTTTAATATATCATGTAATTTTTTCTGTTTAAAATTTGAACAACGTTCATATGATTTTGATATCGAAGGATTATCATATGTATCAAAGAATGATTCTATTGATGATATAAAACTAAGAAATAAGTTAATTTTAATGAATACCGAAAATCTTTATTGTAATGGTTTTTTAAGAACAGATTTTTTTTCTATAACCAAATTTTTTAATATATATATTAAAAATATATACAAAATATTCTTTAAATTAAATAATTTTTTTTCAAGCTATTTCTTTTTAAAAGAATTTATTATATATATATCTAGTATTTTATATTTACCAGAAATGGTTCATATTTATATTTATTTAATAAATATTATATTAACAAGTGGAAAGGAAAGAATTGAAATATTAACACAAGAAGAATTATTTTTTGAAAACTTAAATAATGAATTTAATATATTTGAAAAAAAGAAGTTTGATCATATAAATAAATATGATGTATATAATAAAGATGTTAAAATTTATAAACAAAATGATTTTACAGATATTAATTATGATAAGACACCACTTAATACATATATAACAAATAAATATATATATGAATACAAAAAAGTATTGAATGAATTTTTTCTATATTTAAATTATTTAATATCAAATAAACAAAATATGAATATATTAACTCCTAAATATAGAAAAGAAATTCTTTACATTTATTCATTGTTCATTTTAAAAAAAAAACAAAAGCAATATTATTATTATGTTATGAAAAATAGAAAATTGGAAACAAAAAATATGTTCATAGACAATTTACAAAATATTAGTCACCTAGAAGGAGAAGATAAAAACATTAGTGGTGATAATATAAAGACAACAAATATATTATATAATACAATACATACGAAAAATATATCAGAGGATAATAATAAAAAAGAAAGAAGTAATATTATATCATCAGTTGTAAATTATGAATTTAATGATGATGATAATAATAATATAGAGAATGATGAATTATATAATAGTAATATGGATGATATTAATAAGTTTGGAAAAAATTTCTTACAGTGCTTTAATGAATGTAATAAAATTAGAAAGAATGAAAATATATGTTTTCAATTTTTTGTTGAAAATTTATTTCTTGGACATAATATGGATACAGACATATATAATGTATCTATAAATGATGAAGAAAGTGTAACAACAATTTTAAAAAATATGATACTTGATGATATAAGTAAGATTAATATAAATGAAAAGATGAATAATAGGGATGTAGATTATATAAAAGAGGATGTTGAGACACACATAAAAAATACACATAATAATATATATAATAATATGCGTGATACTAATAATTGTAATGATCATATTACATATGAGAAAGAAAAAAACAACTCTACACATTTTGATAATCCATATTATGATAAAAATAATAAGTTCAATATATACAACCTATTTAATGATATATATTATTTTAATGAAGATGATATAGAATTAAATTCAAGTGATTTTAAGCTTATGGATATTTCAGTATTAAATTATTTACATTTAAACTATGATTTTGAAAATAATTTAAAATATATATATAATTATATTAATAATAGATTATTTGTTTATAATTGTAAAAAGATGAATTCATATTTTATTAAAATATTGTATTATTATATAAACCTAGTATTTTTAAAAATAAAAAATATTTTTTGTGATGACTGTATATATGTCATTAAAAAACAACAATCTTTAAACTCATCTGCAAATGATTGTTGTTCTAATATATTTTTTCTATTATATGTGAGACTATTATATAATTTAAAAATACCAAAGGATATATTACATGAAATATGTTCGAATTATTTCCCAGGAAATAAGTGTAAAAAATATATAGACCTTTTATGGAACAAGCAAAAATTTGGAAATGTACTAAATAATGAGTGCGATTATAATAAAATAAAAATGGTGGTTCAAAAAGGTGGTATTAAGAAAACGGAAAAAAGTCCTCAAGGATATGATACACACAATAATGATAATAATAATAATAATAATAATAATGACTGTGGTTATTTTTGTAATACTGGAGATAATAATTTTAATTGTAAAAATTGTTGTCAACCCAATCCAGATATATTATTCTTATATTTAGTAGAAATATTTTTATTTCCTGATAAAGATTGTAGTTATTTTGAAGTGCTTAGTACATGTTATCAATTTATAATAAATATAAAACGAGGTAGAGAAAATGTATATATAAAAGATGAAATGTTAAAAAGGATGTATGAAATATTAAAAAATATACTTTTAAAACAAAATTATGAAAATATTTATTATTTTCAAATTATTCTAATATATACTTCATTATTATTATACAACACTCACATGAAATCGTTAGTATATGAAATGAGGATAATAGCTCAATTTTATTTAGATTTTATATTTTTTTTTATAGAAAATATAAAAAATAATTTGATTATTTTGGATATAATAAAATCGTACGCTACTGATCAGAATGATGTGTGTGATATGGAGAAAAATAATAATATCATGAGTGATCAGAAAAAAGAAGAAAAAAAGAAAAATAATAATAATGATAATAATAAAAATGAAAATAATAATAATAATAATAAAAATGAAAATAATAATAATAATAAAAATGAAAATAATAATAATAATAAAAATGAAAATAATAATAATAATTATGATAATAATTATAATAATTTTTATAATGATGAACAAAATATATTTTTTTACTTATTAAAATGCTATTTCAGAAAAATGATATCATTATTGTATTTATATACAGACGAGTTAATATTGTATACTATTAAACATAACATCGATTTCGAAATAAACGAAAGAGAATATTTTAGAAAGAATGTATGTACGAGTATAAATTCAGATATTATATATAAATATATGAATGTTAAAGAAGTGAAACTAAGTAATTTATGTATTTATTGGGACTATACAATTATTTCTGTAAGTCAAGATAAAAATAGTTTATATATATCACGATGTTATAAAAATTTTCTATTAATATTAGCTCAAATGTTTAAAATATATCATGAAAATGAACTGATTAATAGGATATTTTCAACTGATTTTTATAATATGGACATAGTAAATGATATAAACGAATTATCGTTTATTATAAATAATCAGGACCAACACATATATAATAATATAAAAAATAATAATAATAATAATAATAATAATATAAATAATAATAATAATAATAATTCTATTAGTATTATTAGTAGTAGTAGTACCATGAATAATAATAATGATAGTAATTGTAATAAACTCAAATCCTATTATAACTTGTTTAACATTCTAAATAATAACGACTTGTTAGAAAAACACTTTGATTCAATGTTTGATACTTATGTTATTAAAAGTAATATAAGAGAATGGTTAAATGATAACTTGTATTATTCAACGAAGGATATCGAAATGAATAAACAAGGATATACACACAAAAAGAACTCAGCCTGTAATTATAATAAGTTATTAAATAAACATAATATAAACGAAATAAAAAATGGAGAATATATTGCATGTCCTGAAAATTGTGACATCTTAAAAGGTGATGAAAAATCTTTATTCATATCACAATTAAATCATTATAAAAAAGAAAATTTTTTTTATAATTTCAATATATATGACGTAATCAATGTTGATAAGGAAATAGATATGAAGGAAAAAAGACATGTGAACAATTCGAATAATATAATAAACAATGTGAATGTAGTCCATCTTTTTATTTTATTGAATAAAAGAGCAAATGAATGCTTAAATAGGAAAAGGGTTGAATATTTTCATGTTGAGAAGATCCATTTAAATATTGAAAGGTATACATATAAAAACAAATGGAATTATATCAGAAAGTTGGAAAAATTTTTAAAGCAATATCAACATATGATTAAGGTTATGTGTGAAATATTAAGTGAATCAAAATATGTAGATAGAAATGAAATCAATTTAAGAAAATGTGTAGATCAATGGTGGAAAAATAGGTATTTATTAGAGCAGCATTTGAAAATCTTGAATCTGGATATATCAAATAGTTTAGGTTTTTCTATACATAAATTAATGTCAATTCCTTTAATTAATATAATAACAAAATGGAACATTATGGAGGATAAATCGATGAAAAATTATACAGCACAAGATGATAATAATAATGAAAACTATAATGATAATGAAAATTATAATGATAATGAAAATAATTATTATTGTGATACATTTGAAGACGAAAAAAATAATATTTCCACATTGAATAATTCAAAAAATGACGAAGAAAATTATGTACATAACACCATATCACCTTTAAATAATCAGTTATATTACTTAAAAGCTAATTTTGATATTTTTATTTATATTTTTTATTTTCATCAAATTTTGAGGATCCTAAGATGGTTAAGAAAATGGAATAAATTTATTCTTCCACTAAAATACTGGAGTGGAATTGACTATATAAATGTCCTTATAAATTTAACCATATTTTCTGTAACATTAAAAAATTGTAATCTCGAAATTATTAATGTAAAAAAAAAATATTTGCAAAGAATGTGTAATTTGAAAAAAAGGAGAGATGACAAAAATGTGTCAAAGGATCATTTTTGTAAGGAGGAAATAATTATACAAAATGGAAATAAAAATGATGACATAAATAATGTAAATAAAAATAAAACGAATTATAATAATTATAATCATAATATGAAACAGAAAAATATTGATTTTTCTAATGATATTTTAAGTAAAAATGAGATCGAATATTCTGATTATATTATTGACCAATATAATATTTCATATTATGAAAACTTTATTAATGAACATAATATTAACAAGAAAGATAATATCATTATTAAGAATAACCGTAATTCCTTAAATATCAACAAAACTAGCACGTCCTATTTACCATGTTACAATAAAGATATTGAAGATATTCTTATTTTTAAAAAAATTATTGAAAAGAAAAAGGAAAAAGAACCAACGGATACAAAAAAAGGAAAAATTAGGGGAAGAAGACATACATACTGTGAACAAAATATATATTCCGTAGAAGAATATGGGGAAAATAATATATATCTTAGACCTAACATGAATCCTAATATTAAGAATCATGTACTAAAGAACAATACTAATAATTCAAAATACACAAATTGTAATATTCCAATAAATTGTATTAACTCATGTAATAATAATAATATTGAAAATTATGATGAACTTGAAGAAAAAAAAAAAAAAAAAAAAAATTCATCTAGTATAACAAGTAATACAAAAATGAATATAAAAAAAAAAACTCATAATTTCAATAATAATAATGTTTATGAATATTTGAACCCATTGAAAAATACAAATAATTCTGAATGCGAAATAAATGAAAATTATAAATTAGTGAATAAAAAAAAAAATAATAAAAGAAATACAATATCTGGTATTTTCTTTGATTATGATATGAAACAAAGATATGAAGAATTACCGGAGAAAAATTTTTTGAAATTTTTAGATTTAAGAAAAAAATGTGTTAAAGGATTATTGAGATGCTCTTTTATTAAATTAAGGATGTATTTATATCATATATTAATAGATGTTTTTGAGAATGCAGATATAGATCCAATGAATATTTTTGACTTTTTTAATATTATCACACATTCATTTATTAAGGATGTCTTATTTTGTAATCTTACAATAGATAAAACAAATAAAGATAAATATATATATACAAGAAATGTAGAAAATAATAGTGTAAGAAAAAATCCTGTTATTTTATATTTGCATAGTAATTTAAGTAGAATATCTTTAGAAAACTTGGAACCTTTAAAGGATTCATATATTGTAAGGGGTGTGAGTAAAATGGTAACTACTTATTTGTATAAAAGGTTGGTAAATAAGATAAAGAGTGGTAAAAGTATAGGTAAAAAAAAAAAATATATTTATGATAATAAGCATGGCGAGGATGAATATAATAATAATGATGAGGATGGATATAATAATAAAGATGAGGATGAATATAATAATAATGATGAAGATGAATATAATAATAATGATGAGTATGAATATAATAATAATGATGAGGATGAATATAATAATAATGATGAGGATGAATATAATAATAATGATGAAGATGAACATAATAATAATGATGAGGATGAATATAATAATAATGTGGATGATATGGATATGAAAAAATATATAAATTATGAATATAATAAAAAATGGGAGATCGATTCATCTGAAAATGTGTGTGATAAAAAAAATGTGGCGCGTAGAGCGACATATAATTCGACAACTTTGAAGGATATAATTAAAAATATAAATATTAATAATAATAATAATAATAATAATAATAATAATAGTAGTAGTAGTAGTATGATTATGACGAAGAATGATATTATGAAGGATAATCCAAATGGTAATTATAACATTTCCAATTTATACGCTAACAAGAATTCGTTTAATAAGAACCAAGGTAAAACATTTGAGAATTCAATAAATATGAAAAGAAAAAATGAAAAAGAGGAATTTGTTATAATCGAAGATGATGATGCAAATAATAATAATAATCTTCTAAATAATAAAAAAGGAGATAATAATTACAATTTAATTGTTACAAAAGAAGAAGAAAAGAACCCAATGTATTCAAATAAAAGTAATAATACAAAAGAAAAGAAAAATCATAAAAAATCAAGAAAAAGCATGAATATAGAATATTCCTTTATAAATCCTTTTATTAATAAATATAAGGAAAGATCAAAAAATAAAAGAAATTTAACTTCATGTAGTACACAATTTTTAAGTGATAAAGGAGAAGAAGAAAAAAAAAGAAAGGATGAATATAATATGAGTGAAAAAGAATATATATTGGATAGAAATAAAAAAAAAAAAACTATAAAAAATAATAAAAGTATAATTTCAAGTAATATATCCATAACACGTTCTTTATCAAATTCATCAGATTCATCTGTAGAATTAGTACAAAATGAGGATGAACTTAAGAAAATATTTATGAATGTTAGAAATTCATTAAATTTTCAAAATATAATGTCAATTGATAATAAAGAAGAATGTTGTGATTATCTTTATTCTAAAAGAAAAAATAGCATAAGTGAATCTGAAGCATATTTTGGTGAAAAAAAGATAAAGCGTATGAGTTCATTTTTAAAAATCTCGAAGAAGGATAAAAGAAGAACATATTCAAATGAAAGAGAATATGGATCAAAAACATACGAAGTTAATGGTATAAAATATGTACCATATTATATTAGTAGCCCAAGAATAATTGATCCTTATAAAAGTAAAATATTTTTTTTAATTAATCCTAATGGTGATTTAAAAAGGACTGAAGATGCTATTATTCCATTTATATATCATAAAAATAAAGAAAAATATAAATATAAAAATTGGGATGGATATATTGGTAATGTACCAAATGAAAATATTTTAATAGATCATTTATGTAATGATGATTTATTTTTGTATTGTGGACACCAAGGTGCAGAACAATATATGAAAAAAGAAAACATTAAAAATGGATTACCTAGTCTAGAATTCATTATAGATTATATTGTTGAAAAGAAAATTATAAATTTGAAAAAGTATCCTAAAATAAAGGAAGTAATAAATTTATATACTAATAAATATAATAATAAAAAAAATCAACAAGTTGAAAATAGTTCTATTGCAATACAAAATATAAATCAAAGGAAGAGAAACTCTTCTACATTTGCTTTAACAAAAAATGAAAAGAACACACGTAATTTTATAAAAAAAGATATGAAAAGAAAAAATATAGGATCTATTAATAATATATTAGTTCATTTAGAAAATATAAAACTAAGGAACACTACAAAAAATAAGGATAATACTAGTGATGATAATAATGTTGATGGAAATAATATTGATAATAATAATAATAATAATAATTCAAAAATATATATAAGTCCACTTAGCAAAGGATTAAATTGTTGTACATTCTTAATAGGTTGTAGTTCTGGTCTTATTTCATCATACGGTTTTGATTTAGATGCCTGGGGTACTGTTTATGATTATATAGTAGGAGGATCTTTATTTGTTTTTGGAAATTTATGGAATGTAACTGACGGAGAAGTAGATGGATTTACACAGAACTTTTTATGGAAATGGACACAACCAAATTCTTCTTCTTTATTTCAATCAAAATTCATATATAATGAAAAATTACCATCTTTGAATTTAAGCTTTAGTTTCTTTTTAGAATTATTTTTAAAAAATATGAAAAATAATCAAAATATAAAAAATTATCAAAATATAAAAAATATTGAAAAATTATTTAATAACAATATAAATTTACTAAAATTAGATATGGATATTGGTGACAATTTTATTACTGTACCTATGAATATCTATAAATTTATAATAAAAAATAAATTTTTCTATATATATTTCACAGATTATTATAATACGAATATTTTTGTAAATAAAAACCTTTATTATATTAATCAAAATAAGAAATATATGTGGTTAAGTATAACAGAAGCCTTAACAGAAGCTAAGCAATATTGTCGCCTACCCTACGGTACGGGTTCTGCAGGAGTTATGTACGGTTTGCCCATATAGAAAGGGGAAAAAATATATTCTTATATTTATTTTTTTTATATTTATATTATTATGTATTTTTTATAAACCTTTTATAATATTCGCAACATTATAGACACATATAGCAAAAAAGAAATATTAAAATTATAATTTTTTTTTTTTTTTATAACTTTCTTATATATTTTGTATATATAATCTCAGAAGGTTTTTAAAAAATTCATTTTTATTATTTATCATTTTATTATTTATTTATTTATTCATTTATTTTATTTTAAGGTGTACCGTTTAAAATCACAAACATACTATTATATTAATTTTTTAAATATATATAAATGATCATAATAAATACCATTATTTTTTTACATATATATAATATATGGTTGAATAAGGTATACTTATAAGGAACAAAACGAAAAAAGAAAAAAAAAAGAAAAAAAAAATTTACATATTTAAATATTAGGTTCTTTTAAATTTGATGTTCTCATGAGAAAATGCCAAAAATATATATATATATATAATACCTTTTTTTTATATGTATAAAAATCTGTTATATTAACAGAATCTTCAAAAATTCTTTTTGTTTAAACAAATTAAATTAAAATATTACCTTAAATATTATTTATATAAAATTTAAAAAAGGGAATATTTTTGTAAAACAAATATATTTACCTTCATAATTTATATTTTATTATAATGTATTATTAATTTATTACAAAAAAAAGAATTCATTTTATAAATTCCTATGTTTATATCGAAATTAATTAAAAAGTTAAAGCGCATATAAAAATATATAGCGAAGACAATAGGCCAAAAAAAAAAAAAAAAAAAAAAAAAAAATATTAT
>NC_033653.1:302209-313973 GCF_001601855.1 Plasmodium reichenowi | reverse complement strand
AAAAAAAAAAAAAAAAAAAAAAAAAAAATACTATATATATATTATATTATATATATATATAAAATAATAAATAGATGCTTATATATTTTTTCAATATTATATATAATATTTATTTTTAAAATTTATTCACAAATAAAAAAAAAAAAAAAACTATATGTATAAAATATATTTATATATTATAATATAATATATTTATTTAAAAAAAAATAAATTTTTTTTTTTTTTTTTCTAATTTTATTTTTTAATTTCTTTATTTATTATTATTATTATTATTATTATATATATATATATATATATATAATATGCATAATATAATATTAGATTAGATAAAAATGAAACATAAGGTTAAACGTGATATAATGAAATGTAAAAAAAAGCTGGAAAGTTCTATAAAAGCATTAGAAGATAAAATTTTAAGACTTGAATCAGAATATCATAAGAATTGTAATGTTAATGGAGGGAATTTAATAAAAGGATGGGAAAGTCATTTAAGAAAAACACCATTAGAACCTTTGAGTTTCAGGACATTTAGAGATGACTATGGAGATTCATATGTAGAAAGAATGTTATCATTAACATCATGTACGTCTCCTGCCACAGCTTTATTTCCAAGTGAAGATACAATAAGAGAAAAACGTAAAATGTAAAATTTGGAAAAACAAAAGAATTTTGTCATGACAATAGCATATATATATATATATATATATATATATGAATATATTTATAAGTAATATTAAATTAATATATATTTAATTTAATGAAACAATATTGTTAGGTTTTAATTACTATCTATACACTTTAAATTAGAATATAAAAATGAAATGAAGGCTATAACCTTACCTTTTGAAAAAAAAAATTTTAATTATCAGATTGCAAATAAATTACCAAAAAAATAGTTACATATATACATTAAATGTATTTATTAAAATTGTGTAACAAAATAATTTATTAACATACAATTTGTATATATATATATATATATATATATATATATATATATATGTATATACAAATGATCATTTAATTATATATATTTTATTTATTTTATTTTATTTTATTTCATTTCATTTTTTTGTTTTTTTCATTTTATCATAATTTTCTAAAATTTTTTTTTTAAACAAATTAACTTTAATTTTTTTTTGTAAAATTCTTTGTCTTTTAATACAATGTTTTGTTCTTCTTCTTTTTGGCTTAATATAATTTTTGGATAGTTCCTTAATTTCGGACCATCCTTCATTAGGTATAATTTTAAAAAATCTACCTTTAAAATAAAAGGAATCTTTTTTTATACTATTCCAAGGTAATTTCCATAAAGATTTATTATTTTGATCCATATCTATTTCTTCAAAATATTGTCCTTTATTAATATAGAGATCTATTTCATTATTTTGTTTTTTTTCTTCATTTGTTTCTGTTTTTACCAAAGTAGTTT
Organism: Plasmodium reichenowi; assembly: GCF_001601855.1. Lineage (NCBI taxonomy): Eukaryota > Apicomplexa > Aconoidasida > Haemosporida > Plasmodiidae > Plasmodium > Plasmodium reichenowi. Next base: position 312,541 of record NC_033653.1, on the reverse strand, counting down.
GCATTTTAAATGATGAGTTGTTTAATTTGTTAAATCGTTTATATACATATATATCACAATCATCATCAAGAATAAAATTTGTATTTTCATTATTATTAAAATGAATATCCTGTTCATTTTGTTGATTCTCTTGAATATTTAACTTGTTGATGTTATATGTACTTTGTATAGACTCTTCATTATTATTATTATTATTATTAACATTTAATATATCACCATTCTGCTTCTTATTTATTATAATTTTTTGTTTATTTTCCTTATCTAATTCATCATTTAATATAAAATCATTTTGTAATATATCATGTCCAATTATTATCTCCTTATTTGGTAATGTTTTCATTACATCCTTACTGTGTTTGTCATCTTCTATCTTTTTTTGTTTATCTATAAAATGTTCAATGGGTAGACCTGTATATTCTGATGATAAAATGATGTCATAAATTTTCGGTCTTTCGATAAATTTACTAGATTTTTTCTTGTTTTTTTTTGTTGAATTTTCTATTAAATCTATATTATTGACATTGTCAATTTTTTTATTAGAATCTTTTTTAGCATTCATTAAATAATTAATTTCCTCTTCACTTTTATTTTCTTCTGTTATTTGAAAAGTATCTGGAATATGACCTCGTATTTTTAGCTGTACATACATATCTTTTTTGGCTGAGCATTCCCCTAATAATTTCGTATATGATGATAAATGATAAGGATGAGTTAATATATTTGGTATTTTTCGAATTCCCATGTTATTTTCATATCTTACAAAATCAAATAATCTCTTTTTAAAATATTTATCATACATATTAACTATAAAAGCTCTAGAGAATGTACCATATTTCCTAACATAATTAACTAAGAAGGGAATACTTATAGTTTCATAACATCTAGAAAAAAGTGCAATAATTTCTGCATTTTTTGAACAATTTAATACTTGACCTAAATAATTAATCATATTTTCATAAGATATTTGAGAATATTTATCTCTATACATACCTAATCTACTTATTATTTTTAAACACAATTCTGCACTACAATTTTTTACAATATTATATGCAAATAAATTATTTAATATATTACATGGAATATTATCAATATCTAAAATTTTGATGGTTTCCACATGATCATAATTAATATTATTATTGACTGGATAATAATTATAATTTTTTTTTTTTTTTTTATTATGATAATGATTATTATTTACGTTAATTATTGGGTTATTTGTATTATTTATAGAATCGATTAAGTTTTTATAATATTCTTCTTTGTGTTTATTGTAATTATTTATATTTTCTTTACTTGAGTGATTAGTATTTCGAGATAATTCTTCAGCTATTCTTAATTTACATAAAATTGAATTTCTAAACATTGAAAAATGTTCTTCATGTTGTTCTAAATATTCTTTCATTTTTTGGGTTTCTTTTACTTCTTTTTCATATATTTCATTAACAAATGAATTTGAAAATTTTTCCTTACACTTTTGGTTATCATGTTTTTGTGGTACATTTATATTTGTGTGTACACAATTATCTATTTGTTTAATAATATTTGTAGATGTTTCATCAATATCATTTATTTGGTTTTTATTTTTTTTTTCATCCTGAATATCTAACTTTTTATTATTTTTATAAATACTATTTGCTGATGCATGCCAAAGTTCTCCTATTAAACTTGAGTTTAAGTTGTTTGTTAATAATAAGGTATCTAAATCGTCATCTATATCTTCATTATATTCATCATTTGTATATTCATAAGTGTTATCAGTCGAAGTTTCATTAATTTGATTGTTTTTAAATTCATGTGTGTCATCACAAAAAAAAAAATTATTACTAAACTTATCATCGTCATTTTCATTTGCAGAATGAAAATCCTTATATTTATCATCATTTTTATTTTGTAATACTTTCTTCTTGTTTTCACTTGTTTGCTTATTTAAAAAGTTTGTTTTTTTTCCTATAAAATTATGGTTCAATTCATTTTTATCATCAATATGGTTAATATTATTTTTATATTCAAATGATAAATTATTACAGTTTTTGTCCAGTGAATGTATTTTATCAAATGAATTAAACCTTCTAAATAGAAAAAAACGATTATCTATTCTTTTCGTTTTTTTCTTATAAAAAGGAATTATTAAATTCACCTGTAAACATTCCAAACTTATGAGGGAAAATTTATTTGTAATACGCATTTCAAAAATGGATTCATAATAAATTAGTCATTTTTTTTAAATAAAACAAATGCACATGAGTGAGTAAAATATATGGACCCAAATGGGTAATTAAATGAAAACAACGAATTTTTACAAAAAATATATTATATAAATAAATATATATATATATTATATTTTTATTTATATATATATATATATATATATTTTTTTTTTTTTTTTTTTTTTTTTTATACTTTTGAAATGCACTGGCATTCACGTATAAATAAAATATTTATATTATATATATATTATTATATTATATTATTTTATTTTATTTTATTTTTTTATATTGTGTAACTGCCATGTTTTTATTTTATATTTTATTTATATATAATATATATAAGTGATAAAAATAATACACATTAACTTTTCACAAAGAATTTTTATATGTTAAAATATTACAAATGGATATAATAACAAAATTGTTGTTACATATTTTATTCATCTAGAAAATATTTAAATAAGATATTTGTTAACACGAAAAAAAAAAAAAAATAATAATAATAATAAATAAAATACATATATATATATATATATATATTTAACAATTTAGAGGGGTAAAATATGTCAGTTTTATGTCACACCTTATTTAGTTTTTTTAAGGACCTTAGGAGTTTATACAAACCATATACAGCATTTTCTTTCTTTTTCTTCCCATGTGCTATAAATATGTATGGAATTATAAAATTTAATAATTCAGATTACCATATAAATAAAAGCGTAACAGATGCCAATGCATATATGAAAAGGACTGCCCAAGAAAAATAATACAATGAAATAAAATAGAAATTGAACAATATCTTTTAAATGGAAATGAGGAAGGAAGAAAGAAAGAAAAAAAGAAAAAAAGAAAAAAAGAAAAAAAGAAAAAAAGAAAAAAAGAAAAAAAGAAAAAAAGAAAATCGTATAATATTTCCTAAAGAAATAAAATATTATATTATATATATATATATATATATATATATATATATAGTTGAATGGTTTAATAATATAGAACAAATTGAATATTTTTTTTTAAGAATGTGTAAAAAAGTATAAATGATAAACGTATATACGTTTTAATTTAAAAAACCAAAAAAAACCAAAAAATAATAATGAATAGGAATAACTGCAATGTTGTATAACATATTGTAAATGTTTTATTTTTAAACATCAAAATGTTTTTTTCATTAATTTTTTTTGATATTTTTTTTTTTTTTTTTTTCTCCATTTGATATATATCTATTTTTTTGTTTTAGAAAAACTTTTTCAAACATAACTATAAAACAAAATACTTATGTAAATATTTATGTTTAATATGAGAAAGATTATCTTTTTGTATTTGTACATTTTTAATGTGCATTATAGAATAAAAATTTTAATAGTTTTACACAAATTTACAAAGTTAAAAAATAGAATATAATGTAATTTGCATAAGCTTAATTTTTTTTTTTTTTTTTTTTTTTTTTGGTAACAATGTAGTTTAAGGGGAATATTAAAAAAAATAAAATAAAAGGATTGGATAATAACTATTATACATATGTATTCTATAAATTATTTCAATTGTATCATTACACATTTTTCATATTTGGCTTTTGAAATATAACATTATTATTATATTTAATATTCTTATGTTATTCAAAATGCTTTGGATAATTAAAATGAAAAGTAAAAAAGAGTAGGAAAATAAAAAACATACATATGTAATATATATATATATATATATATAGACATGACGATTAAACATACATCACATAAGACTGATTAATATGTAGAGATAGTTAAGCAAAGTAATATAAAATATTACATTTTACATACATAAAAAGGTTATTAAAAACTGTTCCCATAAATAAATGTACATATAATATATATATATATATATATATATATATATATATATATATATATTTGCTTTATTAAAAAATTTAGAATACGTAACAATTTTTTCTTTTTATTAGTTCATATTAATGTATTTTTAATATTTAAATGTTAAGTAAAACATAGGTAAATATATATATATATATATATATATATATAAATATAATATTATTTAAATTGTTAATGTAAGAATTTTGTATACATATGTAAAATATATATTATTTAATTATAAATAATTTTTATAAAATGTGCTCAAAAAAGAAATAAATTTTTTATTACATTATTATTTCCTGAAATTAGTACATAAATTAATTCTTTTATTTATTTCATTGGGTTTATTTTTAACTTAAAAATCAAATATATATATATATATATATAATTATTTATTTATTTTATTATTTATGTTTAAATAAAAAAAAAACTAATTCTTTAACATATAAAATTTTATATATTCTACATATATATATATATATATTTTTTTTTTAATAATATATATACTTTGTAGGCCATACTACATTTCCACTACATATGTTAATAAAAAAAAAATAATAATATAATATATTTATAACAATATATATATATACATACATACATTATACATTATAACAATATATATATATATACATACATACATTATACACTATAACAATATATATATATACATATATACATTATACATTATAACAATATATATATATACATACATACATTATACACTATAACAACATAAAAAAAAAAAAAAAAAAAGGAATATTTTATTTATGTATATAATGGGGAAATGGAAATTTGTTTTTTTTATTATTTTTTTTTTTTTCCAATTTATTTTATTATATTATAAATAGAATTAATTTTATGTATTATTTTCAAAGAAAAAAAAAAAAATAAATAATAAACATAATTTAAGAACAGTTAAAAAAAAAATATATATTATATATATATATATATATAATATATTTTTATTTATTTATCATATTGTTATATATAATTATATAAATTTTATGATATATTTTATTATATTTATTAAAATTTCTGTTTTTAATATATAAATATAAATATATATTTATATATATTATATATATATTTATATATATTTATAGTATATATTTATATATATTTATTTATTTCCATAAATTAAAAAAAAATATTCTTATAACATCCTCAAATGAGGCTTGTTTTATTTTACATATAAATTTATTTATTTTTATTTTTATTTTTATTTTTTGTTTAATAATAAATGGATGATTGATAACGTTCCCAGTTTTATTTACAAAATTTTATAAAATAAATAAATATAATAAACTCACAATCATTCTTTTTTTTTTTTTTTTTTTTGTGTTTTACATGTTTGAGCAGAATATGTTGTTTATTTATATACAACTTACAAAAGATAATTTCTTTTTAAATGTTTCATTTTGAAAGATTATATTTATTATTTATTTATAATTGTGTGTATATATCTTAAAAAAAAGAAAAAAGTTTATATATATCAAAAGATATAAAATGTTTATAAAAACATAAAATTGTATGTACAATTTGTATATGAAATGTGTAACAAATTTTATAATTTAAAATTTTAAAATTATAATAAATAAATAAATATATATATATATATATATATATATATATATATATATAAGAACATATTTTAAACAATCATTGATATTATTGCATTTAATTAAAAGGGGTAATCCTAAAAAAATAAGTGTATATATTATATAAAATAGTATAATATATGTTTAAAAAATTATTAATTTCATTTATATACATAAATGAATTGACGTATTTTATTTATATCCTCTTTGTAATTACAATGTTGATACTTACATATTAATAAAATATAATAAAGTATAAACATAATATAATAGTAATTATAATAATAATAATAATAATAATAATAAAAAAAATAAAAAAAAAAGGATCTTCGAAGTAGTATAATGAAAATATGAATAATAATAATTATTATTATTATAAGAAAAATAAAAATACGAATAAGAAGACTAGCTTTCTTGAATCAAAATATGATAAAGTTGTAAACAATGTATTAGGGTTATTTAAAAAAAATAACAGAAACAAATTTCTTTCAGCATCTTCAGCCTTATGTAATGATGTACATGAACAAATATTAAGCTCAAGATTATTTCTGGATTTGTGTGAAGAAAAGGAAATATTATTATACAAGATATTAAAAAAATTGAATATTTTAAATTTGATTTATTTTCGTTTTTTAAAAGAAGAAGATATTGAAGATGTTCATGATTTACATAAAGAATTATTCCCTGTAAAATATCATTCGGATTTTTACTTCAGTATATGTAATTTTGATGATAATACAATAATTGATGATGATATTATAAAAACTATGGAGAAAATAACTAGTTCCTTCAAAAAAAATACAAACAGAAAAAGATACAATAGTAATAATAATAACAACAACAACAATAATAATAATTGTAGTAATAATTGTGGTAATAATTGTAGTAATAATTGTGGTAATAATTGTGGTAATAATCGTAGTAATAATTGTGGTAATAATCGTAGTAATAATTGTGGTAATAATTATGGTTGTAATAATTACAATGAAATTGCTTCGCCATTAAAAGAAGGGAGTCATAATACAAACAGTAATAATTTTAAAGACATTAATTTTGCAAATAATTATGAATGTAATAATTATAATAATGTAAATTCATATGATGAATTGTCAACAAATTGTTGGAACGTAAATGATGATGAAATGAATGATATAGACAATTATTATGATCATGATGAGTATTTAGAAGAAACACAAAATGATATTTTAAATAAATTTAATAATTCAATAGATAAAAGTGGAATAGAAAAGAAAAAAATAAATAAAAAGTGGAAAGAAGATCAAATATTTTCAGTGGGTGTATTTTTACCATTTTCCTTTATCGATTATATTAATAGTGATTATATAAATAAATTGTTGAAGAGAAAATGTATAGAAAAATTGGGAGAAAAGGATATTTTACTAGACTATATAAGATTTATGGATGATTGTAATGTTAAATATGAACAAAATAATACAAATGATAAATTTGATAAATGTGATAAATTTGATAAATGTGATAAATTTGATAAATTTGATAAGTGTGATACTTTTGATAAATTTGATACGTCTGATAAATTTGATACATTTGATAAATATGATACATATGGTAATTGTTATAATTATGATGATAGTAATTCATATTGTCATGATACTCATATTAATAATATGAAGTCACATTCAAATTCTACAAATAACAGTCAAAAAAGTACTTCAAATTGTACTTATGAATCATTTAAAACATATTGTAATTTAGAAACAGGGGATAAATACTATAAAGAAAATATGAATTATGATAATTTAAAAAATCAAAGGAAGTGGACAAATGAAGTAGATGCTAAAGAAATGTCAGATTTTATTTTATCATCAAATGAATGTAGTAATAATATGAATGATAAGGAAACACAAATTGGATTTGATAGTCTAGACGAAGAGGAAGCTTTTAAAAAAGAAGATATACAAGTTAATCCTAATAAAAATTTTTATGATTGTAATAATAATTCTTCGCCTACGAATAATATTAGTCATTATAAACATTATGATATTTTTAATTTTAATGACAAAAAAGAGGAGCATACAAACTTTAATAAATCTAATAATAATAATAATAATAATAATTTGAAAAGCACGACTTATAATATGATTAATCCCCATAATGTTTACAGAAATGTAGGTACATTACCATGTAATATACAAAGAAACAATAACAATAATAACAGCAACAATAATAATAATAATAATAATAATAATAATAATAATAATAATGACTTTGTGTACAATTCTTTTAATAATATAAATTATGATAATGAAAATATTTATAATATATACAAAGAACTTAAACAAAAGTGTCAACTATATAACGAAAGGAATAGCTTAGAAGAACATATTAAAAATAATATGAAATACAAAATACATTTAAGTAAAGAAATGTTAAATTTATACAATCCAAATGAAAGAAAAATGAAAAGAGATTATTTGATTGGATGCTTATCCTCTTTAATTAATTATGATGATATTATTAATGAAAAGGATTATAATAATATTTGTGATTTTTTTAAAAACAAGTCAAATAATAACAAAAAGGGAAAGAGCTATTTAAGGTATATGTATGATACGTCGAAGAATTTTCTAGAAAATTATATGCCTATAGAAAGATGTTTTAACTCGAAAAATGACGATCACATATATGAAGAAAATTTTAAGGATGATAAGTTTAATTATGATCATGAATATAGTGACGACAACAACAGTAACAATGATAGTAATAATAATAACAACCACAATAATAATAATAATAATAGCAGTAATGATAATAATTGTAAGAATTATTATAATTATAATAGTAATAATAATGTAAAAGATGTGTTATATAAAAACCATAGAGAACAAGATGAATTGACGAATGAAGAAAATAATTTCAATCAATGTATAGAAGAATCATACACACATTTAAATAATATAAAAGATAATTTTAATTATTCTGGAGATATTAAATGGAGAAAACAAGATAATTTATTTTGTAATAATATATTAAAAGATTTATCAATATTAAAAAAAAACAAATGTGTAAAAAAAGATGCTCGTTTTGAAAAAATTTTATATGAAGAAATTTATATGAATAAAAATATAAAAGCAATGTCAAAGAAATATGTAAAAAAAAAAATTAGTAGTATATATATTTTAACAGTTGGAGTAAATGAATATTTCCGAGGACTTAGTTTAGCATCTTACCTTATTGAATACACTATTTATTTTTTTTATTTTATTCTATATAAAATGTTTTCATATAATGACAAATTTTATTGCTATATTGATAATTATACATTCTATAGTTTCTCTAGTAGTCTTAAGGATGAATATAATGAAATTTTTGATGAAGGGGTTATAAGTGATTATTCTTCAAAAGGCATGGAAAATAATGAAGAAAAAAAAGATAAAGAAGCGAACTCTTTAATTATATATGATGAATGTGAAAAAATAAATCCAATAAAAATTAATGACAATATATATAATAATAAAATATCTTGTGTTGATGATGAACACATTACATATAATAATAATAATAATAATGTAAACGAAGAAATTAATGCAACAAAAAAAAAAAAGAAAAAAAAAAAAAAATTTTACACATTAAAATACACCAACAGCTCACTGAATGTATGGGGGAAATTTAAAAATACAAATAGTACAGAAAATAATGATTATAATAATGGTAATAATGATTTTGATATTAAACGTAAATCTTGTAGTATGAACAGTAACATTTTGCTAAGATATATTCCAAAAAATCCAAAAGGCAAAAATAATTATAGTATTTGTAATAGTGTTATAAAAGAATGTTATATGCAAATTATATCAAATGATTATTTTCATCATCTATATCATAATATTCGTAATAAACACAATGAACTCAGAAGAAAAGTAAAACATATAAAAAATATAAATAATATGGAAAATGATAATAATAAAAAAAAAAGTAATAGTAGTACTACTACTACTAATAATAATAATAATATTAGTAATAAAGATAATTCATCATATCTAATGGCTAATCTGATCCAACCCAAAAATGCTTTGTTCCCTCTTCGTATAAATAACAAAATATTAAACTTTTTTGTTAATAACTTTTGTGCTTATAATCTAAAAAATAAAACATCTTTTAATTTACAAAAAGTTAATACTGTCAAACCATTTATAAATAATAATGAAGAAAATTATATTCTTCCGTTGTACATATATTTACATGTTATAGACTATAACAAAGCAGCTATTAATTTGTATAACAAATTAAATTTTGATTATGTGCATACATATGAAAACTTTTATTACATTAATAAAATTGCCTTTTCATCTTATTTGTATGCTTATTTTTTTTAACCCTAAACTGGAATAATATATATATATATATATATTTACCCTATATCACTGTGACATCAAAATAATGCATACCTATATTTTATATAGTGGAATGCTCATTTTTTAAAAAAAGTTCCTCATTATATATATATATATATATATATTACATGTCTAATATTTAATATATCATATGTCATTTATTATTATTATTTTTTTATTTTTTTTTGTGTTTTTTATTGTAATAGTTTAATTTTTAATTTTTCTTAGTTATCCATTATACCTTATATATATATCGCAGTGAATTTAATTAATTTTTTTTTTTTTTTTTTTTTTTTTTTTTTTA
>NC_033653.1:292846-302109 GCF_001601855.1 Plasmodium reichenowi | reverse complement strand
TGGTTGCAATAAAAAAAAGTGGGCATGAAAATTAGCTAACTCATTTTTTTTTTTTTTTTATGAACAATTCATATATTTTTTTTTTTTTGAACAAATTTTATATATATATATATATTGTTTATTTTTTAAAAAAACCTATTTATAATTTATATATATGTACAAATAGTGAAATTTCCCATGCCTTTTACATATTTCCATCCAGATATATTAAATATATATATATATATATATATATGTATTTGCTTTGAATCTATATATTTATTTTTTTGGACATTTTAAAATAGGTAAAATTTTCAACATTTATTATATTTCATAGTATACATAAATAAAAATATATACATATATTTATATTTATATATATATATATATATATATTTTTTTAATGGTTGCATATCTATTTTTGGATATTGCAATTTTTTATTTTTGTAAGCTTCATGAAAAAACACTCAAAAATAGAAAAAGAAGAATATATTAAAATTTTATAGGAAGAATATAAAATGAAGCATCACGAATGAGATTATTTTATCCATTTATTAATAGAAGCACTATCGTCAGTTGCTTTAATTTACTCTATTGTATTGTAATGTGTACTGTATATATTTAATATATGGTGTATAACAACATATATTTGAAATTTCTGTGTAAAAATAATAATAATAAAAATAAAAAAAAATTAAAACAATTTAAATAAACAAGAAAATATAATATAACATAATATATTATAAATATATTATAACATAATATATTATAAATATATTATAACATAATATATTATAAATATATTATAATATATTATAAATATAATTTAATATATATCGGTTATAAAGGAAGAAATGAAACGCATTAGCCCTCTAAACACCCTTTTTTATTTAAGTTTATTTTTTTCATACACATTTAAAGGGTTAAAATGCACCAGAATATATAAAATCGGAACGAAAGCGTTACCGTGTTCTAAGTGTCACGATGTATTTGATTGTACCGGATGTTTATTCGAGGAAAAAGAATCTTCTCATGTGATACCTTTAAAATTAAACAAGAAGAAACCAAACGATCATAAAAAGTTACAAAAACATCATGAGTCTCTAAAATTAGGGGACGTAAAATATTATGTAAACAGAGGAGAAGGAATTTCCGGAAGTTTAGGAACGTCATCTGGTAATACATTAGATGATATGGATTTAATAAATGAAGAAATAAATAAAAAACGAACAAATGCACAATTAGATGAAAAAAACTTTTTAGATTTTACTACGTATAATAAAAATAAAACACAAGATATATCTGACCATTTATCTGATATTCAGAAACATGTGTATGAACAAGATGCTCAAAAGGGAAATAAAAATTTTACAAATAATGAATTTAATCCAAATAATGAAAACAATTCAGATAATAGTTCGATTGAAAAGAATTTTATTGCTTTAGAAAATAAAAACGCTACAGTAGAACAAACAAAAGAAAATATTTTTCTAGTACCCTTAAAACATTTAAGAGATAGCCAATTTGTAGGAGAATTATTAGTTGGTACTCCCCCTCAAACTATATATCCAATATTTGATACAGGAAGTACAAATGTATGGGTAGTGACAACAGCTTGTGAAGAAGAGTCTTGTAAAAAAGTCCGAAGATATGATCCTAATAAATCAAAAACATTTAGGAGATCATTTATAGAAAAAAATTTACACATAGTATTTGGATCCGGTTCTATATCAGGTTCTGTAGGTACAGATACATTTATGTTAGGAAAGCACCTAGTAAGAAATCAGACTTTTGGATTAGTAGAGAGTGAATCAAATGATAATAAAAATAGTGGGGATAATATATTTGATTATATATCATTTGAAGGTATAGTAGGCTTAGGATTTCCAGGAATGTTATCAGCTGGGAATATACCCTTTTTTGATAATTTATTAAAACAGAATCCAAATGTAGATCCTCAATTTTCTTTTTATATATCTCCTTATGATGGGAAGTCAACTTTAATAATTGGTGGGATTAGTAAATCATTTTACGAGGGGGATATATATATGTTACCGGTGTTAAAAGAATCCTACTGGGAAGTAAAATTAGATGAATTATATATTGGTAAAGAAAGAATATGTTGTGATGAAGAAAGTTACGTTATATTTGACACAGGTACATCTTATAATACAATGCCTAGTAGCCAGATGAAAACATTTTTGAATCTAATACATTCAACTGCATGTACTGAACAAAACTACAAAGATATATTAAAATCATATCCTATAATTAAATATGTTTTTGGTGAGCTAATCATTGAATTACATCCAGAAGAATATATGATTTTAAACGACGATGTGTGTATGCCTGCCTACATGCAAATCGATGTACCATCTGAAAGAAACCATGCATACTTATTAGGCAGTTTATCTTTTATGAGGAATTTTTTTACGGTATTTGTACGAGGCACAGAAAGTAGACCTTCTATGGTTGGAATAGCAAGAGCAAAAAGTAAAAACTAGAAACTAGAAAGAGGATAAAAATAAAAGCTAGAAACAGGACAAAAATAAAAACTAGAAAGAGGATAAAAATAAAAACTAGAAAGAGGATAAAAATAAAAACTGGAAAGAGGATAAAAATAAAAACTAGAAAAAGGATAAAAATAAAAACTAGAAAGAGGATAAAAATAAAAACTGGAAAGAGGATAAAAATAAAAACTGGAAAGAGGATAAAATTTTGAATGATGCGCACACAATAAAAGGGGTTATATAAAAGATGCACAAATATATATATATATATATATATATATATATATATATATATGTGTATATATTATTTTACCTTTTTGGTACATCACACATTTTTACATTCCCTTTTATAATTCATTATTAATAATTCATTTTTTGTTTTTTATACTTTATAATTTACTTTATTTTTTTGTCTATTTGTTTTTCTTTCTCCTTATTGAATCCCATATTTTAATATACCCTAAATATATTCATATATAAATATGTACATATTTATATATATGTGTATATTTATATATATATGTATATATTTATATTTATTTGTTCATTATATTGTTTTCTTTTGTTAAAAAAAAAAAAAAAAAAAAAAACAATTTAAAACACCTTTTTTAATATTAAATAAATTTTTTCTTTTTTTTTAAATTGTTCAAATATGATGTAATGGGTTATACACTATTATAAATTTAACAAGCAAATAAATAAAATATATATAAACATATATATAAACATATATATATATATATATATTTATGTTTATTTATTTATTCGTATAAGTGTAAAAAATTAGACATTGAAGAATGCCTTTTCATTTTTCTTATGTCTACAAAATTGTTGTCATAAATAAAAGTTGAAATAATTGTGCACAAAAAAAAAAAAAAATATAATAAATAAAATAAAACAAAAATTAAAGACCATATGAAATGATATAAAAGTTTATAAATATATAACATTTTGCAAGTGTTTATATTTATCATATAAATATTTAAGATGATATAAATAAGCATTAAACGTATAACAATTTTTTTTTTTTTTTTTTAAACATTTTTTCCTATTTTCATATTAGCATTTAATTTGTTTTTATTAAAATGATGATACATATAATATTTTATTTTATTAATGAATATAAAACGTTATAATATTAAAAAAAATATATATATTTGTACATTTATAATGTTTATATTTCTGTGTCATGTTCAGAATGAAAAGTCAATATTTATTATTTTTTGTAAAAATAATTGTTTGATATAAAACTCGAAATAATCAAGAAGCTTGTTACTATCATCCTGTGAATTATTTAAAATTTTCATTTTTAAATAAATATTATAAATATAAGACATATTACTTTCTTCTTTTTTCTGAGGTTTCACATTTAATAATAAGATAATGTTATCTACAAGGAGGATTTTATTAAAAACATGTAAAAAAATAAAAACAAACATGTATATGGGTAAATGGATGAATATATAATATATATATATATATAAAGAAATATATAGATTTTATGATGTTATGAAAAAATATACATGGTACAACACCAATGTAATAATCTAATAATATAATAATATAATAATATTACATCGAAAAAATATAAGTATATATATATATATATATATATATATATATATATATATATATATATATGTGTATATGTATACATATTTATGTTCATTTATTTTATTTTTTTATGTTTACCTTCTAAAGTGCTCAAACTCTTTTTCGTACTTTCGCATATACAAAAAATAATTCTTAATTCATTCATTTGTACTTCATTTTTTAAATTAACAAAAATATTGTTCATGTTAAAAAAAGATATATTCAAATATTGTGATAAAAATAAAAAATAATTGAACAGCAGTTTATAAATGTTGCTATTTTTCTCGGTGGTTATTTCGTAGTTCATATTTCTTAACATTACGTTTTTACTATTAACCTGAAAGGACCAATTAAAAAAAAAAAAAATTTTCATATGTAACATATTTATATATATATAAAATATTGATATATATATATATATAAAATATTCACATGTATGTATTTTCCTTTTCATTTTCAGTCCTTTCCTGTTACCCTTTTAAAGTCTTCCGTCGATAAATGGAGGGGATCCATTTTTACATAAGGTATTATAAGTAACCCTTTATTTTGCCCATTTTGAGTATTAAAAAAATAGTCATAACACAATTTTATATCTGAGATATATGTATCATATATTATAGATATAAAAATAGACCTAGTTATATTTTCTATTTGTATAAAATTTTTGTTATTAATAGGATGATTATAAGTATCCATCTTTTTTTGAATGGTGATATTATATTTATAAAAATAATTTTGCACATCATCATTAAAATTGGTATAATCAGTATTATATTTATGTAATATATTATAATTTATTAAATTAAATGATGTATATAAATTGAAATTATTGAGTATAAAGGTATCATTTTTTAAGTGTATATATAAAATTAATTGTTTATTATCTGTTTGATGTTTTAAATATAATTTAAAATGATCATTTTGATAAATTATATAAAAAGGAAATGTGTTAATCCATTTTTCTTTATATTGTTTATGTTTATTTATTAAAATATCAAGTTCATTTTTTATACTTGTATGTATATTATTTTTGGTTTGTTTTTTCATACTATGTATATGGTACGTATTATTATCCATATCCTCTTTTATATTCTTTATAGGTTTATTATTTTTTTTATTTGTTGTTCCAGATTGTTCTTTAGGTAATATTATGTTATTAAAAAAGAAAAAAGAATCATCATATTTAAAAGGTTGGTTTAAATTCAAATGTTTGTTATCATTTTCTTGGATATTTATTGTATTATTAAAATAATGATAGAAATTAAAGGTTTTATAATTTTCTTTTTTGGTATTTAATAATAAAGATAATATATTTTTTAATAAAATACATATATCCAAATTGTATACATCATTTTTTTTCTTTATTAAATAATGGAGATGTGTATAACATCGATAAAAATAGAAAAGTAGAAGAGAATGATTTTCCTCAAACTGTAAAAAGAACATAAATATTTTGATCACATTCCATAATATATTTGCTGAATTATATGATATAAAAAATAAATATAATGTAAAAAAAAATAGTTTTAAAAAAAACATATCTTTAAATTCTTTTATTTTATCATAAGTTTCTTCTAAATAAATGGTAATAAAGTATATTATATATTCAAATGATTCTACTTTTATATGATCTAATTTGTTACATTTTAAATATTCACATGTTCTAATATGATTATCGCTAAAATTATCGCCATAATTATGGCTACCATTATAATTATCGATACCATTATAATTATTATTATCACCACCTTTATCCATTTCTATCTTCTTATCATCATATTTTTCTTTTACGTGTTCATAATTTTCTTTCATTTCTCTTTTTACATTTAAAGGATCGTCATTCTGTAATGTTTCTCGTACACATTCGATGTACTCTGCATCAGGATATATTTTATCATATAATTTTAAAATAATAATAATATATTCAAATACATCATATTTATTTAATATATTGAAATTTTTTATTTCTTTTTTTAAATTAAAAATATCGTTTATAAGTATATATTCGTATATTTCTTCATAATGTGAAATGATGTCAAGAAAATAACTATCATCCTGATTATCTAATTTGTTTATAAGATTTTCCTTGTTTTTATTAAACTTAAGAGAAGGACAACACATTACGTTCGTAAAAACGTTTCCTACTTGTATATTATTATAAGAAGCATAATACCTATTTGTATTAAAACATACATGTTCATTGATTTTTATATTACCATTTGTGTCCATATTTTTATGTTTTATATTATGATCATCCTTTTGTATACATTTGTTCATTTCTAATTTGTTCATTTTTAATTTGTTATTTTTTACATATAAATGATTTCTTTCTAGAGTGTCTTTTATAAATCCTAATGCATATGTTATAATAAATATACAACTTAAAAAATTCGTTGTGATGTGTGTTATTTTTAATTTTGTATTTATTTTATGTATATGTTCAAGTATATCATATTCTTTTGTATGATTTTTTAAACATAATAAATAAAATAATATAAAAATATAGACATTTACATTTTGTACATTATTTAAATTATTAATACAATAATTAATTATAACATTAATATATTCATCGGCATAATCAAATGGTTTCGATTCTGCGTTATTATAACAATTATTGTGATGATTATATAAATAGATCAATATGCTATAAACAATTTGTTCGAAATTTTTTTCATTTAATAAAAAATATAATATATATAATAACTTTTTTCTTATCGTTATATCTTTGTGGTAAAAATTTTTTAAAATATTTCTAGAAAATTCATTTAATAAATTGTACCGTGTAAAATATTCATATATATCCGGAATAATAAAAAGATATTTATACAAATTAATGGTCATGTACATAATATTTGTATCTTCTGTAAAAAAAGATGATAATAATTGTTTAAAACAATAAAATAAAAATTTATCAAAGGGTGTTCCAACAGTATTGTTTTCTTTGGTATTGTTTTCTTCTTTATGAATAATATTGTATGTATTTATATGTTCTTGTGATAATACAACATTTTCTGGATTGTTCCTATTGTGTTTATTATAACTACTGGTTCTTTGGATATTACCATCAACATTACTATGGTTGACACTATGGTCATTATGATTATTTTTATCATTATATCTTACCTCCTCAACATTCTTCATACCGTTGGATGTGCCCACATGTGTAAACATACCAGATATATGCTGAGATAACACAGATGTATTAATATAACTATCAACATTAGGAATATGCACGTTATAATTTTTCTTATAATTAAAAAGTATAAAATCGTAGCATTCAAAAATAACACTCTTTGCTTTGTTTGTAAAGAAGATATGAATAATTATGGGTAGGAACTTTTTATATATTCTGTATTCATATCTTACTAATTTATTAATAAATTTAATGAATTTAATTAGCTTCCAATTATCTATAATGCTTAACCTTTCATTCAGTATGTTATAAATAAATGGAACAAAGGATAAAAATTTCTTTAAATAATTAGAAATATCATGTTCATCATTATAAAAATTATTATTACAACAGGTATCACCATAAATATAACCATATGTATCATTATTATTATTAATATTATCATTTTCGAAACTAATTTCCTCACCCTTTTGTGCTGCAACCTCGTGAGAGATTTTCTCATTATTCTTAAGCATACTATTATAATAATTCGTATTATCACAATAATCACTTTTATTATTAACACAAACTTGTTCATCGTTTTTTTTTTTATTCGTTCCCACCAAATTAAGATCTCTTTCCCTATATTGATTGTTTCTAATAGGTGAGTTGTGATATTTCATTTGCCTTCTCTCCAGATATGAAAATATTTCCGCGAGCACATTAATTATTAAACAACACAAACAAGTGTTATTTCTGAATGTGTAATCAACTTTGTCCGAAGGTAATTTTTCATAGGATGTGTTTTCATTATTATAGAGTGAAATAAAATTTTTTTTTAACAAATCAAAAAAAGTATGTAAAATGCTTAAATTTGATATTACTAATTTATAAAAACATAAAATAGTTTTCTTCCTAATATATACATTTGAATTATTTAAAAGGAAAAATATATCATTGTACAAATTACTACTCATCATATCGGTACATATATTACTAATACTATTTAATATTAAAAATGTATTAAAAACTTTGTGACCATTGTAAGTATTAATATCTTGAAGGAGGCCAGTGAAATTATTTTTTTTATTTTTTTCATTACAAGGTTCAACAGAATTATTAGCATGGAAACTGTTTATGCTATTCATACTATTCATACTATTCATATTATTTGTGTTGATTGTGTTGATTGTGTTGTTTGTGTTCATATTGTTAAATATATTAATATTTTCTTTTATTATCTTTGTACCCATATTGGACAAAGAACTCAATACTGTACTTTTTACATTTTGTTCTATAGAACTTATAGAATCTTTATATAATTCCTTCTTAAATAAATTTATAGATAAAAAAATTATATCGTCATTATCACTAATACTATTCAAAAAAAAAAAACCACGCCTTTTTAAAAAATATTTATTACATGTTAATAATTGAATTACAGAAAAATTATGTTCCTTATCAATTTTTCTTCCAAACATTTGTAAGTATAATAATTTCAATAATACTAAAGATTTCTCTTTAACAACTGAATTCATTAAAAACAACTTATCATTTGATTTCCTCTTATCCAAATCCTTCAAATATCTAACACACTTTTGATAATTCTTTTCCAAATTATTAATGCTGTCATCTTTTTTTATATCTTTTATTAATTCAACAAAACTATTATCCATTCTGTGCAACACAAAAAATAAAAAGAAAAAAAAAAAAAAAAAGAAAAAAAAAAGAACAAAAAGAACGATCAATCAAACAAACAAATAAACAATCACATACAAATTGAGATAATAAAGGGAAAAAAAAAGAAAGAAATGTTACATACTTTTCACAATGATTAAATATGTACAAATATATTTTACATAAAAAATATTAAAATGAAATATAAATCATTTGTTTATTTTTTTAAATAATTAATAATATATATTATATATATATATATATCAATATATTTTTAGAAGAGAGGAAAAAAATAAAATAAAATAATATAATAATAAAATATATTTTATACATATATATAAGTTTATAACTTGAAAAATAAATAATATATATATATATATATAATCCAT
>NC_033653.1:287818-292616 GCF_001601855.1 Plasmodium reichenowi | reverse complement strand
TATAAATTTTAATATTTAAAAAAAAAAAAAAAATATATTATTATAAAAATCCTTTTTTTTTATAAAAAAAAAAAAAAAAAAAAAAAACCTTTCTTTTATTTATTAAAAAAAAAAAAAAAAAATAAAAGGAAAAAAAAAAAAAAAAAAAAAAAAAAAAAAAAAAAAAAAAAAAAAAAAAATATATATATATAATATATTTATATTTATTTATTTATTTATATTTTGAATAGATCATCCATTTGTCATAACATATAACAACCGATATTTTATGTGCTAGATTTAATACTTTTATATTAATTTATAAAAAAATGTAAAAATATTTTATCCAACATATTATTTAAATAACCAGATGAAGAGTCATATCCACTATGCCCACCCTTATCCGAAAAAGAAATATAAAAGTTTGCATTTTCATTTTGTTCATTATTATTTTTGAAGTTTATAAAGTTCAATTTATTGTTATGTTGCTTATGTGATTGATCTAGTATATTATGACCATTATTTTGATCATCATAATAATAAAAATAATTTATTGTGAGATTTCTATGATGTATATATTTTGTAAAATATTTTATAGAATTATAATTAGAACATATAATATCATATTTGTTTAGATATAAAAGAATATTATTCTTGAAAAAGATATTATTATTATCCTTGTTTAAAGAAAGCACTTCCTTTGATATAACGTTACTATTATTACAAAAATATTCTTTATAATTTGGGGATATATTATAATATGGACACAATGTATATAAGTAATAAGGCATACTGTATGTATTTCTTTCTTTTTTTTTTTTATTATTATTATTTTTAACAATTTTGTGTGTTCCTTTTAAATATCGACCTTTAATATATTTTGTTTTCCTTTTAAAATCATTGTTGTAATATCCCCTACGATGTTTTTTATAAACAAAATGAATTTGATTAGTATTCTTCTTATTTAAAGATATATGTATATTCTTTTTTATATTATAATCATTTATATTGATCGATCCAAATTCTAAATATTCTGAAGGTACATGTGGATTGTTAGAATCGGTTAAGTTATTGAAAATATCTAATAAAGGATTAACAAATATAATATTTTTTACAATTTTAAATATACAATTTAATATATATCCTCCTATCATTCCACAATTTGAATATAAATATAAAGAAATCTTTTCAGTATTACTTATATTTTTATATTTAAGAAAATTAATACATTGTATAAAATCATCAAGAATTTTTATCTTTTCCTTACTTTTGTCCATATATTTTTTTCTCACAACTTCTTCATCCTTATGACACAATAACCCTCCTGAACCTCTAAGATGAAAATAAGATATTACAAAGTTGTTTAAAAGATAAAAATAATATTCATCGTTGTATGTGCATAAATTCATTTCATTATAAAAAGGGTATACGTGAATAATAGTATTACTAGGATAAATAAAATGAGGAACTAACGAATTATTCTTTTCGTTTAATACAAAATTAAAATTTTCATAGCTCTCCATATTCATTTCTGATAATAAATTATAATCAAAAATTAGTGGAAGATCATTGAATATATTATTACTACATTTATCATAATATGAATCATCTACAAAATTATTGTCACAGCATAAATTATGATTATCACACGTTTTGTTATTATCACACGTTTTGTTATTATCACATGTTTTGTTATTATCACAATATATATTATGATTACCACAACATGTTTTGTTGTTAACATAACGCGTTTTATTATTCTCTATATTTATTTTTTTTTCTTCATTTTTTATATAGTAAAAAAAATTAGTAATTTCCCTATTTTTTTTATTCTTATTTCCCTTCTCATAATTACCATCACTATTATCAAATATACGCTTTATACAATCATTAATATTATCCATTCGACTCATACTCCTACTCGTGATATTATTACGATCACCATAACATATATGATGATTATCCTTACTCTTATATACTAAAGTAATAGCAATTTTTTTATTATCCTTTGTTTTTAAAAAAACATCTTTAATACAAAAGTTCTTATGAAGTTCAAAAATTTTTTGTAATTCCTTATCATACTTAAAATAAGTACTTTCAAATAAACCACACGAAGAAGAACAAACAAAATGGTTATATTCAATATTATTTATATTTTTTAATAAACACAAGACTCCTTTTTTTAAATGTAACCTTAACTTTATGCTGTTTATAAAAGTATTACATATATCAAAAGAAATAAACGGACTATAAAAATTATTATTTATACCACATGATATACTACCTTTCTTTATAGGAAGATAAACAATCTTCATAATCTTTGTTAAATCATTAGATTTATAAAATTGGTTATGATTTGTACATGGAACTATATTATTAATAACTGCATCCGCTCTTTTCTTACATCTCTTGATATATATATTTTTTAAATCAATTATACATATAAAAGGTGTTAAAAAATATTTATATAAATACAGAACTAAACCATATTTACTTATATCAAAATCTTGAAGGTTACAATTTTTTAAAGTAGCCACTTTTTTTATTTTTGAATCTATAGGAATTTCGATTTTTCTTATCTTTATCCTATATTTTGTATGATCACAATGGAATATATAATAATAATAATTATTATATATATTATTCCTATGGGTATTATTACTATGTATATTATTCCTATGGTTATTATTCCTATGGCTATTATTCCTATGGGTAGTATTACCATATATATTATTACTATGTGTATTATTACCATATATATTATTACCATATATATTATTACCACATATATTATTACCATATTTCTCCAAACCAATGTGATTTTTTTTTTTTTGATTTTTTAAACATTTTTTATTATTCACATATTTAGCATTATTATATTTTTTCCTGCTCATTTTATTTATGAAATAATTAATATCCTTAGTAGATACAGAAAATATGTCTACATGATTTCTTTCTCCTTGACATATTATAACAATATATCCATAAAAATTTTCTAAAAAACATTTTCCTCTTAAACGACATGAAATTAATTTAACCATATCAATTATAAGATGTTTTCTTTGTTTTATTATATAATTATTTTTTATTATATTTTTTTTTTTGGAGCATATCTTTTGGAGATTCAATAAAAATAATTTATTGTTCAAATGACTACCACTCAAAAGGAAAGTTTTCTTGTTATCTTTACTTTTGTATAGATTTAAAAAATATTCTTCTTCTTTTTCTTCATATATTAATATTTTAAAACACTTGGGCCCGTTCAAAAATAATTGGTTACATCTATATTTTTTATCTATATGTGTTGTAAAAAAAAATATATCTTTTTTTGAAAAATTCAAAAATTCGACATTGGATATTCCTCCCTTGAGGAAAATACACTTATTAATAATAGGAAGTATAAAGTTAGAGGATCCAAATATATTATTATTTCTCTTATTTATAAAATATTTCTTAAATATATCATAGTTACACATATTATTATAATGAACAGTTTTATTTTGTTCAACATTCAAATGTATATCATTATACAATTCTGTGTTTGTTAATTTTTTATTTCTTCTTTTTTTTTTATTCAGTTGATTTGTTAACACTAATTGTTCATTACAAATATTTTCCAAAATACAAGAAATATTACTTTTAGTTATTTTTTCTTTTATATACCTATCATCAATACGAACGGTCCCTTTAAATATATAACAAAAATTCAAAGGACTATTATTTCTCTGAATTATAAAAAAAAATATAAAATCCCTTAAAATCTTAAAATGTTTAATAAAAAAATATGAAGGAAATATAACAACTACTTCTGATATATATCTAGATATATATTTTCTCTTTTTTAATTCTTCTAATGAATTATAATAATAATCATTATAATAATCATTATAATAATCATCATAATAATCATCACAATCATCATCATATATATTTTTATTTTCTATATAGTCCTTTTTTTTTTTTCCTATATATTCAGTTTTGTTTTTAAAAAAATTCCTTTTCAACCTTTTTCGACATATCATAATACAGTCTTCATTTTTTATCTCATAATAAACATACCTATTAACAAAAATTAAATCCTCATCTACATTTTTCTCAAAACATATATAGTTATTTCTCAATATTGAATGTACATTTTTCTTTATTTTCCCGCGATAATATTCTATTTTACTTTTATAATTATTCAAATATTTATCAAGAACATGAGCATCTTGAAAGTGTTTTTTTATTCTATTAAATTCTAAATGTTCTTTTATTTTATCAACATAACTATAACAATCGATAATTCTACCAAATATATAATTACTAATTTTCATTTCATCTTTCTAAAAAAAGGTACACATATATAAAATACATATATATAACATATTATATATATATGTTCTCATATTAATAATATATATACTTATCATAACTTTAACATGAAAAATAACATTTATCAATATATACATACATATAGAAATAAATATATATTATATTATATCTTTCATTTTGTTCATATATTAAACAACTCAAATTTTTTATTAAATGTCATATTAAAAATATATATATGTAATATTTTTTTTTTCCTATATCCACTCGGCTATTATCTAAATATAATGTTTTTATATATAGCAAAAATTATGTTATAATTTCTTAAATATAAAAAATTAAAAAAATTAAAAGAAATAAAAAATTCATAAAGAGAATATATAAATAATTAGTTTTATAGTATCTTCAAAAAAATTTAATAAATTATATATATATAAAATAATAACTTATAATCACACATATGATTAAATATTAATTAAAAAAAAAAAAAAAAAAAAAAAAAAAAAAA
>NC_033653.1:280535-285535 GCF_001601855.1 Plasmodium reichenowi | reverse complement strand
TTTATTTTTTTTTATTTTTCCACTTTAAAATGTATATATAAATGTATATTATTTATTATGTATATTATTTATTTATTATTTTTTTTTTTTTTTTTTTTTGAGGTGGGTTCCTCTAATTTTAATTTATTATATAAATATATATATATTATATATATATATATAATATAATTAATATATTATATTATATATGCATATAAACAGAATAATTAATAATATATATTTCTCCTTATCGATTTGAGTGTACAATAAATAATTATATATATATATATAAAATAAATATATACATATATATATATATATATATATATATATATATATATAATATTTTTTTTAATTTGGAAGAAAAAATAAAAAAAATTAAATACAAAATATATGATAAATATATATAAAGCAAAATACCTTTCAAACATGAAATACATATATAAACATATATATATATATATGAATAATTAATTGTTAATCAATTTGTATATAAATATTATTCAACATTATATTTGATATATTTATACAAAATAATAAAATGTATTTTATATAAATACAATATTTAAAAAAAAAATATATTATATATATATATATATATATAATATATACAAATCAAATGAAATGAAAAAATGGAAATGTTATAATTTGTGAATTTTATAAAAAGAGAAAAAAAAAATATTTTTTATTTTTTTTCCATTTTACAATAATAAAAAGAAATAAATGTAGTATAATATCATATATATATAATAAATATAATATAAAAAAATATATATTTTTTAATATATATATATATATTTAATATATATTTTTTAATATATATTATATATATTTAATATATATTATATATATAATATAACATTTTATATGTACTGTAATATTTTTTTTTTTATTGAGGATAATATTTTATTATATATTATTTTTTCATAAATAATATATATATACCTTATGCATATAAAATAAGATTTCCTTTTTTTTATTTTATTTTATTTTATTTTTTTTTTACTTGTTGTTTTTTTTTTTTTTTATTATTATTTATAATTTTTATTATATTATATTATATTATATTGTATTATTTTTTTTTTTTTGTTTTTTAATATTGATAAATAGAAAGAAAAATGAGCAATATCGAAGCTACTATAATATGTATAGATAATAGTGATTATAATAGAAATGAAGATATAGTCCCTAACAGATTTTTATCACAGGTAAAATAAAAAAATGAATGATGAAAATATAAAATGATAATATATGATATATATATTGAATATATAATGAATACATATGTATGTTTATGTATATATTTATTTGTATATTGTGCGACAATGGCGCATAAATATAGAAATATATAATTTTTCTCACGAGTACAATGTGTTTTGATGAAAATAAATAAATATATACATATATATATATATATATATATATATTTTTTTTTTTTTTTTTTATATTTTATTTGTTTCCCTTTTGTAGATCGATTGTGTGAATGTTCTGTGTTGTAATAAAACCAGCTTACACTACAAAAACAACATAGGCATATTAATGATGGCCGGGGATAAAATAAAAGTGAAGGTGTCTCTAACGAATGATATAGGTCAATTACTTTCTTGTATTCATGATATAAAACTAGATGGTACATGTGACATAATAAGAAGTTTGTTAATAGCGCAGCTAGCTTTAAAGCATAGAGTGGATAAGAATTTAGATCAGAAGATAATATTATTTATAGGTAGTCCGTTTAATGTTAATGAAAAGCAATTAATAAATACAGGGAAGCAATTAAAAAAAAACAACATATCTGTAGATATAATAAGTTTTGGTAATATAGATAAGAATAGAGATAAATTAATGATGTTATTTGAGAGTGTAAATAATAATGATAATTGTAGATTTATTGAATGTCCAGAATATGAGAATAATTTAAGTAAATTTGTTTTGAATTCATTTTTAAATAATAATGATTTTAATATAGGAAATATTCAAGATGATGATCAGCTACTAAATGCTATGCAGTTATCTCTTGAAGAAAGTCAGCATATGGATAAAAATTTGAATAGTACTAATAACATAAACACAGGTAGTAATCTTCATCCTAATAATATTACAAGTAATAATAATGACTTACCGACCATTGAAGAAATCGAAAATATGAAAGATATAGATAATGAGTTAAAGGAGGCATTAATATTGTCCTTAAGGGAGTATACAGAAAAGAATAAATTAGAAAATAAAGATACAACAAGTAATAATAATGAAAGCAACAATAATAATAATAATAATGAAAGCAACAACAATAATAATAATAATAATAATAATAATAATAATGATAACACGTGTGGTAATAATAATAATTCTCTTAATTTTTATAAAAAAGATGACAATTTTGCTCTTGTGAATGAAAGTTATAAAAATAATTTTGATAAAAATGACGAGAATAAATTAGAAACATCCAAGGAAAAAAAAGAAAATGAAAGTTATGAAAAAGTATTTAAAATTGATAAAGAAGAAAATATTGAAGATACTTCCAAAGATATTATTAATGAACATATTTATAAGGACATTCAACACAATGATGAAAATAATAATGTAATAAACCAAGGTGAAGAAAAGGAGCAATCGGCATCTTCATTAATTCAAGATCCTAGTTATATATCCAACATCTTAGGAAAAATAAATCCAAATGTTAATGTTTTTGATAAAAAGGAGGGAGACAGCGACAAAGAAAAAAATAAAGAATAAATAAATAAATAAATAAATAAATACATATATATATATATATATATATATATATATGTATAAATTTTATGTATATATGTTTATACATTTATATTTTTTTTTTATATCGTTCCCATTTATGCGCCTAAAAATTTTTTATCCCTTGTACATTTATTCTTATTAAGGTTCAATTATTTATTTGGGGTTACCTTTTCTTTTTTTTTTTATTTTAATTTTTTTTATTAATTCTAAGATATAAATAAATAAATAAATAAATAAATATATATATATATATATATATATAGATTTATATTTGAAGAATTATTATTCTTGTGCGTCTTTAAAAATCACCAACAATAAAAAGGACATACATATAATATATATATATATATATATATATATATATGTGTGTATTCCCTCATATCTTGTAATTTTCCTATTTTGCTTTCTTCTATAAATATCCAAGCTGAGAAATATCAAGATGAGTAAAAGAGTTTCTTACGAAAATTAACTTAAGTATTATATATATTGCTATTATTTACTTTAATTTTTTTTTTTTTTTTTTTTTTTTTTTGGGAAGTAGACTGATTAAATGCAGTTCGGTGCATTAAGGTTATGATGAAGGTATAAAAGGAAATATAAAAAAAAAAAAAAAAAAGGATAATAAGAATAATAATAATAATAATAATAATAACAATAAATTATTGTCTATTAAAACAATTTTGGTAGTAGTTATTTTTGTTCGTTGTATAGAAGGATATAAAAGAAGGGATATATTTTATTATTTCACATATATATATATATATATTTATTTATTTATTTATTTATTTATTTTTATGTGTAAAGATGGATATTATTTTTTGTACATCTACATATTGTAAAATCATTTTAATGATAATAATGTTAATTTTTTTAAGGACCCGATGTGATAGGAAGAATTTTCTGAATTGCTCAGGAGAAAGACATGAAGGAGAAGAAGAAATTATATCGACTAATTTAAAAAGGATAAATGACCATATGAACCTATTATGTCGTATATTGAATGATGAAAGAAATATCGAAATAACTGACATTGTAGAAATGTTACAAAATAAATATGATGATAAAAAAAAAAAAAACAAGAAAGAAATAATCCAGAATATAAAATATGAAAATAAGTCAGATATTCATAATAATGAAATTAACGATAATATATTAAAAAACAATTTGTCGAAGAACACTCATCTATATAATGAATCTAATATTCTTAATAAAAATGAAAAGAATATTTTATGTATATCTAAACAATGCAATGACAAAAATGTAGTGTATCCTTTTAATTATGATGAATTTTTAAAAAATGAAAAAAAAAAAAAAAAAAAAAAAATTAAAAAAAAGTATATATATAAGAAAAAAAAAAGTAATAATAAAATAAATGAAATTAATTCAATACAACATTTTAATGTTAAAGAAAATATATTAAGTGAAAAAAAAAAGAATCCATTAAATGATAACTTTAAAAACCGAAAATTAACAAAGCATTCTTCAAATAATAAAAATAACAAAAACAAAATTGGACAAATTAAATTTCATATTGTTGGTTATGATAAAAAAAAAATAACGAAATATCTTACACCTTCTATGATAAGTTCAATTCAAAAGAGTTTAATGAACAAAAATAAAAAAACAAATGTAAATGTAAATATGTCCAATGGGAGAGTCTTGCCCTTTTTTCCAAGTAAGCAAAAATAAAACATAAAAGATATTTATATGGACATAAGCACATACATATATATATATATATATATATATATATATATATATATATATGTATATATTTTTTTTCTTTTTGTAGAGGAATATTTCCTACGCTCGTCGACACATGAAAAGAAAGACAAAATGGGCACAAAGAAGAATAATAAAGAAGAGTCTATAATAAATGAGAGACTTTTAGAAAATTTAGAAAACATATCTTTGAGTCGTACAATAAAAGATATTCGAGGGGAAGAAGGAAATGAAAGAAAAGTAAAAGAAGAAGATAATAATATAAAAGAGGAAGGTAATTTATTTAAAAAATATTTCAAAGGTGTTGTAAAATTATATGTGCATATAACAGAACCTAGCCTTGAAATGATATGGCAAAATTATCCACCTAAAAGCATAACAGGGTTATCACACATATATATATATATATATATATATATATATATGGGTGTATATATATGTATTATTTGAATTTGAAAGAAAATTTTACAAATAAGAATTATAATGTTAATATATACATAAAGTTATATATATATATTTTTTTTTTTTTTTTTTTTTTTTTTTTT
>NC_033653.1:271316-280237 GCF_001601855.1 Plasmodium reichenowi | reverse complement strand
TATATTTTTTTTTTTTTTTTTTTTTTTTTTTTTTTTGACAGATCGGGGTTTATTATTGAGGGTCATCTAATTATAACCAATGCTCACAATATTTCCTATAGTACTAGGATATTAATAAGAAAGCACGGGTTAAATAAATATATAAACATATAAAAATGCACGTGGGTACATTCATAGATTTATACATTTACACTTGTTTATATACATATGTGTGAATATTATAATATAAGATGAATATTTTTGTTTTAAAAAAATATATCATCTTCTTCCTTGTAGAAATTCTGGAAAATATGAGGCGAAGATTTTGTACGTTGCTCATGATGTAGATATAGCAATCCTTACTATTGAAGATAAAAGTTTTTTTGATGATGTGTATGCTCTTCATTTTGGAGCTCTCCCTTCTTTAAAGGATGAAATTATAACTATCGGTTATCCAGCAGGGGGGGATAAGTTAAGTGTAACCGAAGGTATTGTAAGTAGAATAGACGTGCAGTATTATAAACACTCAAATTATAAGTATGGACACCACAAAAAATAATAATATATATATGTATATATGTATATATATATATATATATATTTATGTATATATATTTATATATATATATTTATGTATATATATTTATGTATATATATTTATGTATATATATTTATGTATATATATTTATGTATATATATTTATATATTTATTTATTTTTATTCACATTTCTTCGACAAGATTTTTGTTAACCCAAATAGATGCCCCTCTGAACCCAGGAAATAGCGGAGGTCCAGCTCTTGTCAGAGGGAAAGTTGTAGGTATATGCTTTCAATCCTACAAGGTTTCTAATAACATATCTTACATTATACCTAGTACTATAATTAGTCACTTTCTTTTAGATATACATAAAAATAAAGACTATACAGGATACGCGTTTTTGGGAGTCAAGTACGAACCTCTGGAAAACCCTTCCCTACGTGAAGCCTTAGGGTTAGAAGAAATGGAAAGAAAAAAAATAATAAAAAAAAACGTTGGGATATTGATAACGGAGGTGTTTGAAGGTCATATGAGTAAACAAGATGATAAATATCATGATATGGATAATATACACCACCATGTTGGTGATACACACCACAATGTGGATGATGACTATACAGATAATCTTCAGGGGGATACAGACTATTGCACATATATTTTGAACTCAAACATTATTAGGAGTGATAAAAAAAAAATATATACTGATAATAATAATAATAATAATAATAATTATTATTATTATTATAATATGCATGGTGAGGATGAAGAAAGTTGCTATGGTCTAAAAAATAACGACATAATTCTGAGGGTAGATGGTAAGGATATTAACAACGATGGGACAGTAATACTAAGGGACGAGGAAACGGTGGGTTTTGAACATTTATTTAATGAGAAATTTATAAACGATTTATGTATAATTAGAATAGTAAGAAATAAAAAAATAAAAAGTGTCATGGTAAAATTATATAAAGTAAAATATTTATTAAAACAACATAATTGGGACAAACGAAATAAATATTTTATATACGGTGGAATTGTTTTTTCTATATTAACAAGAAGTTTATATGTGTATACAAAAAATCCAGAAATTAATAAATTAATGTTATATAATAATTTTAAAAAAAAAAGTAAAGATGAAATAGTTGTATTAAAAAATATATTACCAACAAAAATAACAACAGGATATTATTATACTGATTCTATTGTACTTAAAGTAAATAATATAAAAGTAAAAAATCTAAAACACTTGATTGAATTAATTGAAATGACAAAATATACCAACAGACCTAGGTATTTAACAAATAATAAACATACTCTTCACAGTTATATAAATTATTATAATACAAAGATAACATCATTAAATATAAATATAATTATTCATATCTTAATTTTAACAACATCTGGTCAAAAAGTACCTATAGTGTTAAATAAAAGAGATGTTGAAAAATATAATGAAGAAATTAAAAAGATTTATTCTATAACACGTGATAGATATGTATATTAGTCTATTACACAAACAAATAAAATAAATATATATATATATAGATATATATTGTATATATTGTATATATGGTATATATATGTTTATTTATTCATTTATTTATTCTAGGGGATTCTCATTATACTTTGATATATATATATATATATATATTATATATATTATATATATGTTCATTTTTCCGTATATGTATTTATTATATTATCAACCTTTAACTTATAACAATACAAATATTATATTATATTAAAATGAAATAAAAAATAAAAAAAAAATAAAAATAAAAAAAAAAATTTATTTACACCTGGAGAGAGGAGAAACATAAAAATAAATAAATAAATAAATACATATATATATATATATATATATATATATATATATTGAATTATATGAATTTTTTTTATTTTAATCCTTATAACCAATTAAAAATGAAAAAATTGAAAAAATTGAAAAAATCATTATATTTTTATTATTTAATGAAATGAGAAAGTATACAAAATAAAATATTATATAATAGTTGAAATATATTTTTAAAAGGTATAAAATTATTTATATATATATTATAATATATGTACATATTATATAGATAAAATATTATGTAGGTAAAGCAAGCCCCTTATATTATTTTATTTTATTTTATTATATTATATTTTTTCCCCTTATATATATAATTAAAATATATAATTAGCACATGAAATATATAAATAAAGCATATAAGATATAAGAGTATTACATATATATATATTTTATATTATATTATATTATATTATATTATATTATATTATATTATATTATATTATATTATATTATATTATTATTATATTATATTATATTTATGTATATATATTAATATCCTATCATATAAATTTTATATATTGCATATTATATATATATATATATATATATATAATATTATAATATAATAATATTTATATATAAATATATTATAATTATAATTATATGCTTATTTATAAAATTAATTTCTCGATATATTATCAAGGAATAAAAATATATATAATATATATATATATATATATTTATATATATTATTATTTTTCATATATTACCACATTTGTATATAAATTAAATATACATTATAAATGAATAAAATATAAAATAAATTTTTGAAAAAAAAGAAAGCTGAAGCCAACATAATAAATAAATAAATAAATACATACATATATGTTTATATTATATATATGTATATAATTGAAATTTTTTATATTTGTATCCATTTAAAATATATAATTTTTATTTTATATTTTTGAGTTTATATATATTTTACTTATATTTTAAAAATATGAAAAATATGAATGATGAGAATGGTAGTACTATAGAGGGAGATCCTAATAATGAAAAGGTAAAGAATAAAAATAATAATAATAATGATGATATTAATGAAAACATTATAGATGATGAAAAAAAAAAAAAAGAACAACAAGATGATGAAGAAGATGAAGAAGATGATGAAGATGATGATGAAGAAGATGATGCTGATAATGATTTGTGTGATCAAAATGTTTTAATAATAGGTGATGAAAATTTTTCTTTTTCAAATTATATAATCGAGGCATATGCATCATCTAATATATACATAGCAAGTGAGTTTAAAGGAAAAAAATAAAATACATACATATATATATGTATATATATATATATATATATATATATATATATATTTATTTATTTATTTATTTTAAAGGCACGCTAACGGAATTTCAGGTGAACTTATTGTTGAAAGATCTAGAAAAAAAAAAAATAAACAAGTCCTTACATGAAAAAAGAGAAATAGATGATGTGCCAACAAAATATGGTCCCTTTGATTTTACAAGGAAATTTAAAGAAAGGCATGCAAGCAAAAATGTTCATATTATATTTAATGTAAACTTATTTAACTTAAAGTCTTATTTCCCAAAGAACTTTTTTAAGGCCGTTTTTTTGATACTTCCTGGTAAGAAAATTAAAACAAAACAAAACAAAACAAAACATATACATATATATATATATATATATATATATATTTTTGTGTATTTTTTTTTTTTTGTGTATTTTTTATTTTTTATTTTTTATTTTTTATTTTTTTATTCTTTTATATGACAAATGTTTTATTATTTTAAAAAAAAATATAAATGTATAAATAAAAACGCTCCTGTTACTTATACCTTCATCCCTCATCTTATCATATTTTTGTAGGCCTGAGTTTTAATATTAACGATATTCAACTGAAATATAATGACAAAGTAACCACCTTAAGAATATATTATTTTTTAATTCTTGTAACTTTGGAAATTACCTACATAAGTATGAAAAATTCAAATGTTCATTTATTCTGGACGAGCGAAAAATTAAAAAACTTTGTAGAAAATGAAGACGAGGAAGAAAATAATAAAAATGAACCAGACGATACGAATGATTTAACACAAAACGATATGTCATTAAACGACAATGAAATTTATTCAAATGGTAATGATGGATTTAAAAAGGAAAGTATACATGATACGATTAATTCGCTCAAGAATTTAATGTTGAATAATATGGATACTAATACAGATCATAATATGGATAGTAATGCAGACCATAACATGGATAGTAATGCAGACCATAACATGGATAGTAATGCAGATCATAACATGGATAATAATGCAGACCATAACATGGATAGTAATACAGATCATAACATGGATAGTAATGCAGATCATAACATGGATAATGTAGATGGCACCATAAATTATGAAGAAGATAATAATTTAAACGGACAAGATGAATACTATGATGAAAACGAAGAAGGAGATTATACACATGAAAAAGATGTAAATGTAAATTTAATAAATTCTTCTGATATAAATTTAGAAGATAATAAAAAAGATGATGATAAAAAAGATGATGATGCTATTAATAATAATATTATTATTTCTAATGATGATGCTATTAATAATAATATTATTATTTCTAATGATGATGCCATTAATAATAATAATATTATTTCTAATGATGATGCGATTAATAACAATTCCATTTATGATGATGATGCCATTAATAATAATAATATTATTTATGATGATGATGCCATTAATAACAATTCCATTTATGATGATGAGAGTAATGCTGATTATAGTGATGATAACGCTGAAGAAGAAACAGAAAAGTACTCACAAGATGAAGATAATAATATAAGAGATATATTTGAAGATGATCGCAATAAAGATAATGAGATAAATGAATTATTGGACGATGTGAATACATCTACTTTTGAAGATATAGAAATAATAAAATATATATATACTAATGATGATTTAAAAAAGAAAAAAAGTGGATTAATAAATATAATACGTTTTCCATTGTTATATGAAATAAATTTAAAAAAATTAATGAAAATTTTTTGTTTTTATGAACATATAAAAAAAGAAGAAAAAATAAATACAATATTCCATATAGAAGATATTATAAATAGTTACTATCCATTAGTTTATGGGCATCATTTTATGTATAATGAATTTTTAAAAAATTGTAAATTTTATTCTTTTGTTTTAAAAAAGAAAAACAAAATTACTATACCAGAAGGATTAGTTGTCTTGATACCCCATATGGAATATAATTATAAAATAGATTCATATAATTTTTTAAAAAAATTATATTATTCTGTTTTTAACGAACCACGAATATGTTATAAATCCATAAATGAACAGATAAAACATATAAATCAAATGAGATATAAGTTATATATCCATAATATAAAAACATCGAAACATTTTAAAAACGAAAAAATTTCAAGTATCCATAATAATATGAATAATAATAATAATAATAATATGATACCATCTTATTATATTTATCAAAATCATATAAATAATATGATAAAAAATAAAAGAGCATGTTGTATTAATGATGATTTATGGAAAACCGTATTGAATCCATTTGATTTTTTTCATTTGAATAATGATGTAAATGTATTTTTTGAATATAATATTTTAACAAACATTTATAATAAATATATTACAACGGTCAACACAGATTTTAATAAATTATGTGTAAATTTTTATATTAAAAAAGATTATAAACAATATGAAGAAGATAATAATACAAATGAAAATAACTCAAAAAGAATCATGAAAAGAAAATTTAATAAAAATGGTCTTTATAATACTTTAGGTGATAATAAAAATAAACCTCCTTTATTACCAACACCAAAAAATGAATCATATAAACATGTGAATACCATCAATAATAATCATCGTCACAATATTAATAACATGAATACTCAGAGAAATGTTAATCGTCATAAAAATAACACAAATAATAACACCCTCTTATATAAACATGCCACAAATAATATACAAAATAATTTTAATAAATCATATAGAAATGATAACAACATTAGAAATAGCATGCACAATAATAATTATGATAACACCAAAAGAGAAGAAATAAAACAAAAATATGGAAAAAACGAAAACCAAAGGGAAGGCACAAGTAGAAAAAATAATGCATCATCTGTTTATCGAAATTATAATGTTTCAAATGTGAACGGGCATACAAATTTTAATAATAATGTATCTGCATCGCACGCAAACTTTTCTTATAAGCCCATGAGGAATAATAATAGTAACATGAGGGGTGATAATAATAACATGAGGGGTGATAATAATAACATGAGGGGTGATAATAATAGTATGAGGGGTGGTTACAGTATGAGAAATGATAATAATAGTATGAGGGGTGGTCATGGTATGAGAAATGATCATAGAAATGATCAAAGAAATGATCAAAGAAATGATCATAGAAATGATCATAGAAATGATCAAAGAAATGATCATAGAAATAGCATGAGGAATGATCATAGAAATAGTATGAGGAATGATCATAGAAATAGTATGAGGAACGACCATAGAAATAGTATGATGAACGATCAAAGAAATGTTAAACGAAGAAGAGAAGAATCACATGAAATGAATAGAAGAGGAGATATATATTCAAATAAAAGATTTGACAAAAGAGGAAGAATAGATTATGATATGAAATTAAAAATGGATGAGAAAAAAAATGAGAAAAATATTAAGAATCATTCAGAAATGCAGGATCCATATGCATCAACAAAAGATACATCTAGAAATTTTGATATGAATAATTTTACAATTAGTTCTGAAAGGAAATCATGGAAATTACCTCCTCCACCTCCTAACATTCCTCCATCCTATGATAGGTCATCTCAACGAAGAACGGTAAAATAAAAGAAATTAATAATATATGTATATAATATATATATATATATAATATATATATATAATATATATATGTTTGTATTTATATGCTTCATTTTTTAGAGCAATTTTTACAATAATGACGATTCTTCAATGTAAGAGAACAACGAAATAAATAACATATCTTATCATTTTAAAAGTAGCATACACATATGTATATTATTAACCTTAATAAATTTATATGGACGCATACATATATATTTATATATATATATACAATATGTTTATTTTTATGGATATGAACGTGAACAATAATAATTTTATGAATTATAACAACCGTTCAGAAGAATTATATAATAGGAGTATGTACTCACAAAATAAAAATTATAAACACACATATATATATATATATATATATATATATATATATATATATATATCAAATATGTTTATTTTTAATATATATATAATTGTGAAATTGATAAATAATTCTACGTCTTATTATAATTCGTTATTTAATTTTTAAGTTTTTTCTTTATAAGAAAAATAATATATCCATAACCCATTTTATTTATTATTTTTTAATTGTTTTTTTAATTTTCATAATATTTTGTAAATATATATATAAATATATATATATATATATTAATTATTTTTTTTATAATTACATTTCTGTAACGTCTTAAATGTATGGGAACAAATATTTATTTATACTTTTTTCCTTTAATTAAAAAATAAGATAACATCGGTATAATTGATATATATTTTGATTTCTTTCTTTATATATATATATATATATATATATATATATCTATTTATTTATTTATTTATTTATTATTATATTTTTTTTTATATATACCTTGTTCATATATGCATATATATATATATATATATATATATATATATATATATATACACGTATAAATAAAATTTTTAGTCTTAAAATTTATAACGCATATAAATATAATTATAAATCATTTCTTGTTTTTATAAAAAGAAGAAAAAAATATTCATAATGAAAATATCATCTTGAGTTTTAAACTTTACATAATATATATATATATATATATATGTACGTATGTATGTATGTATACATATATTTATGTAAATGGCCATAACATATGCATATATAAATGAGAAAAAAAAAATAAAAATGCAAAGGATGATTTTATATAACCATACATGAAAAAAAAAAAAATTAAAAACATTATCAACTTTTTTAAAAAATATTATCTGACACAAATATTGTCACATATATATATATATATATATATGTTTCTTAATCCCTCTCAGCTATATATGTTAAATAATTATCTATTTCTTTTTCACTTATTTGTGTAAAATTACGATTTTTTGTTGATACGATTGCAACTTCTATTTCGCTTGCTTTTAAATCAAATGCGAGAATTGTTTGTAAAGCTTCAATTGCCAAAATGGTGGTGTTTTGTATATCTTCATCTATTGTTTCTTGTTGTATTTTCTTCTTTCTTTTTTCTAATAATCTTTCTAAAACACTTATGCTCTCTTGTTCCTTGTTTCCAATAACACAAGCACGATATCCCGCACAAAAACCAGAAGGATCAAATTTAAAAAGTTCAGGTTTATTATTTTCATCTATGCCAATAATCATTCCACCTAAAAAAATAAAACAAAAAAAAAAATGTATATATTTACATGACCCGTTCAGGTAATTTTTTTTTTTTTTTTTTTT
>NC_033653.1:264861-270941 GCF_001601855.1 Plasmodium reichenowi | reverse complement strand
AAAAAAAAAAAAAAAAAAAAATAAATATAAAAAAAAAATATATAATAAATTTTTTTTTTTTTTTTTTTTTTTTTTTTTTTTTTTTTTTTTTGGCTTCCTAGTATAGCACATTTCACACATTTATGCAAAAATATAAAAATACATGTACATATATTCATATATATATATATAT
Source organism: Plasmodium reichenowi (assembly GCF_001601855.1). NCBI lineage: Eukaryota > Apicomplexa > Aconoidasida > Haemosporida > Plasmodiidae > Plasmodium > Plasmodium reichenowi. The sequence goes on along the minus strand of NC_033653.1, from coordinate 270,769 downwards.
ATATATATTACTGCAAGCGTGTAGTCTCATATAGGCATGTTGTGTATACACTTGTATTTTATCACAAATATTTCTACATAACGTTTCGGCATTTACATTATATCCATTACTATATAAAAATTCGGATGCTTCTGATCTAGCTTTATAAACCATACTTAAACAATCTCCTGGCATACCTACCATTGAGCATCCTATTTCATCTGTTATATTATATATATTAGTTATGTTATTATAATCTAATAATTTATCTTGAGAAATATATTGTGTCGCCATTTTCTTTTGGGAAATTATTACAGCACAATTTTCTCCCTTTACTCCTACGGAGGTTATATTTGTATTTTTTACTGCTTTTATAGCATATTCTAAAAATTTTAAAAATGGATAATAATTATAATAAGATATAATGATCACAATTATTATTTGTACCGTTGATGATTGTAATGAATATGTATATAATATAATAAATATATATATACATATATATATATATATATATATATATATATATTTATTTATTTATTTAATATGCTACATTTCAATATATATATTACATCAATTTATTAAATACCTATTTGATATAAATTTCCATCTGGAGAAAAAATCGTCAAGTGTCTATCATACATACTCTGTGAAGGCCTTACCATTTTGTTTTATTGTTTTATTGTTTTATTGTTCTATTATTTTATTATTTATTATTATTTTTTAGTATTTTATTTATTTATTTTTTTTATTTTATTTTTTTTTTCTCTTTTGAAATATTTAATTCTTTGTAAGAATAAGAAGAAAAACAAATAAACATAAATGAATATATATATATATATATATATATATATATATATATGAATGATATTTTGTTTTTATAAAAATATATACAAAAAAAATAATAAAAAGAAAAAAAAAAAAAAAAAAAAAATCGATTGTATTTTTTCCTTATAATATTAAATTTAAATGAACTCCTTTAAAAAATATATGAACATATTATTAAATAAATAAATAAATAATTATAATATATATATATATAATAATAATAAATAATAATAATATTTATTTTTATTCTTATCTCATTTTATTTATTTATTTTTTTTTTTTTTTGAGAACGAACAAAAATTTAAAAGAAAAAGCATATTCTATATATATATATATATATATATATTTTATATTATATTAATATAATATTAATTATAATTAAAAGATTAAATGGAACAATAAAATATATATATAATACAAAATATGTATATATAAAATTACATTTATTTATATTCATGTGTATTATAATATATATAATATTTGGTTTGGTTTTATTTTTTCTCAATGATACGAAAAATACAATTTAAAGAAAAGAAAAAAAAAGTATTTGAAAAAGGTTATAATTATATATATATAAATATATATATATTATGATTAATATATATTTATATTATATATATATATATATATATATATATATATATATTATATATATATATTTTAAGTTTATATAATAAATTCATCCCATACACATAAAATAAAAATTTATTATGTATAAAAAATATATATAATATATTTATTTATTTATTTATAGTTAAAGTCCAATATTTCTATAATATTATATATATATATAAAATATATTTATTTATTTTATTCATTTTAATCATTTTAGATTAAAACATTTTGTTATTTTCATAATTAAATGTTTTTTAAAATTTTAACGAAATTAAAAAAAATAATAAATAAATAAATAAATAAATAAATAAATGAATTAAAAAAAATTTACATAATGGTAGATATTTCATACGAATGTATAAGCAAATATATGAGTATAGTGTATATATAATCTAATTTCAAAGTATTAAAATATACATAAATATATATATTTATATAAGTATAATATCAAAATGATAAATTACAATAAAATATAATATATATTTATTATATATATATATATATATATATATATTTTTCATTTACAAAATAAAATAATACATTATAACTTTCTTTTTTTTTGGAATATGACTTGTTCAATCTATTTTATCAAGTGTAAAACATCCGTGTTTTTATGACTGTTTGATTTTGATTCATTTATAAAGGAATATAAAATTTTTTTCCCTAACTCTTTTATGTATAAATTCATAAAATTTTGATATATTTTATTTTTCAACTAAGCAGAAAAAAAAAAAAAAAAAAAAAAGAAAGTGAATACTTTATGAATAATGTAAACTTATTAAAATTTTGAGAAATTCACAGATACATAAAATATAGTATATTTACACACATATATATATATATATATATATATACAACATTTTTGTTACCCTAAAATTTATATAAAAATCAATGTTTATGCAATTCTTTTTTTCTTTAATTATCCACTCGGTTATCTATAAAAAGAACAATATATATATATATATATATATATATATATATATATTATAATGGACACACAATATGTGCCTTATTTAAAATATATATAAGTGTATATATTAATTTTCCTGTTTATATTTTTAATTAGTTGTCTCTTTATTATTATTACATACCAAGTGATGAAAGATATTTGTATCTTCGCTAGATACCTAAATAAAATAAAATAAAAAAATGCAACAACGTCTAAGTATATATATATATATATGTATATATTTACACATTTATATACGAAATATACTTATATTTGTTCTCATTCATTTATTTCCTTTTTAAAGTCTTATTACTGTAATTGTTGTTGGGTAAATGAATTGAATTAAAGAGTCATATTTTTCTTTAAAGAAAATATTCTCAATTTGTAAATTGGCTTTAAAATATTCTTTGTTTTTTTCTGTTATCTTGCTATCCTACAAATATACAATACAATTGCTCATAATTTTTAAAAAATAAATGTGCAAAAATATATGAACAAATATAAAAATTTACATGAACAAATATAAAAATTTATATGAATAAATATAAAAATTTATATGAATAAATATAAAAATTTATATGAATAAATATAAAAGTTTATATGAACAAATATAAAATTTTATATGAACAAATATAAAAGTTTATATGAACAAGTATAAAAGTTTATATGAACAAGTATAAAAGTTTATATGAACAAGTATAAAAATTTACATGAACAAATATAAAAGTTTATATGAACAAGTATAAAAATTTACATGAACAAGTATAAAAATTTACATGAACAAATATAAAAGTTTATATGAACAAGTATAACAATTTATATGAACAAATATACGTACACACATAAACAACATCCGCATACGTTTTAAAAATAGGAATATATTTATGCTTACCGTTACATATGGTAGAAAATACTTATATCTATCTACATTTAGAATTGTATAAAAGAATAAATCTTTTGCACAAACAATATCAATGTTTTTTCTATAAACTATATCGTTTGTTTTTATAAATGAGTTTTGAAATATTGTAAAATTTCGTTTAATATCATAATTAAAATGATTGTTTGTAATATAAAATTTGTTTCCTTTCTTCAATATATTAATCTTCATTATAAGGCATATCAGGACAAAACAAAAAAATAAATAAAAATGAAAATAAAAATGAAAATAAAAATGAAAATAAAAATAAAAAGAGGAGAGGTTACGAAAACAAATTATAATATATTAAAATGAATGGATAACAAAACAAAGGGGGTTCATATTTTCTAATTAAGAAAAAACTATAATCATAATTTTTAAAAAATAAAAACAATTATTTTGTCATATAATCTTAAATGTTAGAAGGGTGCTATTATATAAATGAAAATATAAATTTTTTACAATATATATATTAATATATTTTTAATAATAATACATGTTTACATATATTTATTTTTATCCCCAATAAATAACAAATATATTATGTATATATAATAATATATACATATATATATATATATATATAATGAAAATGAGGTGTTTCAATTTAAATTTGTTCCTTGAACTTTTCTATTTTTTAAACTTTTAAGAATTAACATTTTTTACTTTTTAAAATTGTTTATATATATATATATATATATATAATATATATAATATAATATATCATAAAAGCCAAAATATATAAATATATAAAATATATTTATTTTCACATTCAAAAAAATAAAAGAATTAAATATAATGAAATTAAAAGTGAGAAAAATAAAATCTGTTAAAATATATATTGAAATTTACAAAAAAAATTATTACATTATAAAATAGATATACACATATATATAAATATTTATATTATATATATATACACATGAAATAGAGAATGTACTTTTTTTTTTTTTCATTAAAGATTAAAATATTAATAAAATAAATATAAAAATATAATATATATATATTATATATATATATATATATATATATAATATTTATATCATGCGTATAAAAAAAAAAAAAAAAAAAAAAAAAAAAAGAAAAACATAATAATTAGTATATTAACATATATTTTTTCATATACAAATAAATATAGATATATATTGTATATATATATATATATATATCCACATACATATATAATATATACAATATATATATAATATAATATTTATTATATATACCCATAAACATAAGAATAAAAAAGACAAAATAAAAAATAACAGAAAGTGAACACATAAAATTATTAAAATAGGAATCTTTATAAATTTCATAAAAAGCAAAATAATAACACTATTATATAATATATATATATATAATATATATAATATAATATATATATATATATATATATATATTAAAATTATAAGTATTAGATTATTTTAGCATACAATATATATGGACACATAATATGGGCAAAAAAAAAAATAAAAAAAGAAAAAGAAAAAAAAATAAATAAATTGTTAAAAGGATATAATAATATATATATATATATATATATATATATATATATATACAAATATGATGGCATATATATATATATATATATAACATATGTCCGCATGTACATGGGTGCACATAACACCCATTTAAAGGTAAAATTAACAAGCGCAGTTGGATCGGTTTTCCTCTTTCTTTCCAAGTTTTAAATTTTTAGTTACAATACTTAACTCTAACAAAGATGGATTATTTAAAATTTGTTGTATTAATTCTTCAAAACAGTAAGTTATATTAATATCATTTTTTGCACTGGTTTCACAAAAGAGCATATTATTTTCGAAAGCGAAATTTTTTCCTTCATCTTTCGTAACTTCATGATTAGGTTTATCAATTTTATTGGCAACAAGCATTTTTATGGCGTTTTTATTTGTAGAATATTTATCTATCTCGTTAATCCAAACGTCTAGGTTTTCAAAGGATTCTCTAACGGTACAATCGCTAACATGAGAGAAAGAGGAGGGGGGGAAAAAATAAAATAAATAATAAATAAATAAATAAATAATAAATAAATAAATAAATAAATAAATAAATAAATAATAAATAAATAAATAAATAAATAATAAATAAATAAATAATAAATAAATAAATAAATAATAAATAAATAAATGACAATGAATATGGAATGTTATACACATAAATAAATATATAAAAATATATGCACATAATATATACATATATATAAATATGTGTGTGTACACTTTACATATATATATATATTTTTTTTTTTTTTTTTTTTTTTTTTTTTTTCAACGTACTATACAAGAATAATTGCGTGAGCATTTCTATAATACGCAGAAGTCAAAGTTCGAAATCTTTCTTGACCTGCCGTATCCCATATTCCTACTTTTATTGTTTTATTATCGATTTTTAAATATTTTACTTTAAAATCAATACCTACGGATTTGTTAAAGGGGTTTTAAAATATATATAAATATATATGAACAGGATTGGTAAATCATATGGACACATAAATATAACACTCCATACAATATGTATATATATATATATATAAATAAATATATTTATATATTTATATATTTATATATTTATATTTATTTATTTATTCATATTTATTT
>NC_033653.1:261866-264761 GCF_001601855.1 Plasmodium reichenowi | reverse complement strand
TTTTTTTTTTTTTTTTTTTAAAAAAAAAAAAAAAAAAAAAAAAAAAAAAATAAAATTTTTATATAAATTTAATTTTTTAATTTTATTTTCAAATTTTTTTATTTAAAAAATTTTTATATATTTAATTTTTTAAAAAAAAAAAAAAAAAAAAAAAAAAAAAAAAAAAAAAAGAAGAAAAAAAAAAATTATTACTTTTATTATATAACAAATGATTATTTTATATATATATATATATATATGTATGTATAAGTAATGAATTCATAATATATATAAATATATATATATTATATATATAATTGAATTATATTCTTTTTTTCTTCTTTTTTTTTCTTTTTCTGTTTTCAATGTATCAATAAAAGTATCATAAAATGAGAATGTAAAAAAAATATTAAAAAAATTATATATATAATCAACATATATATTATTATATATATATAATATTATATATATATTATGTATTATATATAATATATTAAATATATATAAATATATATTATGTATATTATAAAATATATATATATATTATATATAAAATGTATAATATTTAATATATATATATCTTAAAATTTTTTTTTTTCTTTTTTTTATATAGATATATAAAAATAGTAGTAAAAAAAAAAATATATACTTTTAAAAATGTATCAAATTATAGGGTATAAAAAAAGGAAATATATATATATTAAATATATATATATATATATATATATATATATATATATATATATTTCATTATAATTACATACAAATATAATATAATATAATATAATATAATATAATATAATATAATATATATATTATACATATATTATAAGAATTAAATTATTTATACTTTCATTCTTCTTCCTGTATTATTATTTTTTTTTTTAATAACTTGATACGCACACGTTATATAAATAAAAATATTATTATAAAAAATATATATTATATATATATATATGTAATAGTTTGTTTTTATGTATAGTATATAAAATGAATAATAATGCTATATTAAAAAATATTATATTATATTATATATATATATATATATATATATATTTATATAATTGTATTTAACTACTACTATATTTTTATATATATTATATTATCATAGTAATATATATATATATATATATATATATAATATATTACGAAACAATTGCTCGATAATTTAAGTATCAAATTATAATAATATTATTATATATATATATAATATTATAATGCCAATTTATTTCGGTTTTTTTTTTTTTTTTTTTTTTTATATCTATAAATTCAAAGCATAATAATAAAAAATATATATTATTTTTTAAATATATAATATATATATAATTATGTAGATGTTTAATTATTATATTATGCATTTGTAATCAATATTAATAGTGATAAGAAAGGAAAAGGAATTATGTACTTTTTATAACACTAAAAGGAAAAAAAAAAAAAAAAAAATATATATATATATAAAATATATATAATATATATATATATATATATATATATATATGTATACATTTATGATTTGATGTATTAAAAACTTATATGGATATATTTATATATTTTTAATAATAAGGAAAAAAGGGCCATTTTTATATTTTTTTAAAGACTATTCCAAAAAAAAAAAAAAAATAAAATAAATAAATTATATCAAGTAGATATATGTATATTAAAAAGGAAGGGATCTGTGTAATATTTGTTAAAGTATATTTATATATTTTATATATTTATATATTTATATATTTTTATATATGTATATGTTTAAATTGTACAAAAAAAAAGAAAAAAATATGCCCTTGTTTATTTATATATATATATATATATATATATATATATTTACATATATATGTTTGTGCGTCAGATATATATAATGTAATCTCTTATTTATTTATATTTACTTTTTTGTAATGCTCTGCACTGCGTGACTCGCACCGTTATTCATAAAAAAAAAAAAAAAAATGGTTCCACTTATTCATTCACTTTTCAGACCTTTTTTTTTATGTATTTTAAATATAAAGGTTGTAAAATAAAATTTGGCAATTTTGGAAAGATATGTATTTAGCAAGGGACTATTGTTTATAAGATGGTCAGGGAGCGAGTGCAAGTTAACATCTCCATTTTTATCTGTATATTTGTTTAAAGAATCATAATTAATGTTATGAAAATATCTTTTTGCTTCTGTCAAGGATATTGTAGGTATTTTAAGTAGAAGGGTTGCTAGTTTATAAGCATAGAAATGTGAAAGCATTAACATTATAGAAAAATATAAAGGATACTTCTTTAGATAAGCATCATGTATTATCCAACTTAAGCTCATATATGGTCCACATATAATATGTTTATATTTACTTGAGAATAAGGATATTATTTGTGTTAATATTAAATTAATATTTATGGGTTGTGATAAATTATTTTTTGTAAACATATATATATATAATAATATATAACTTAAAAACGAACATATAAATTCGTTTATAAATGTATCCATTATAATAGATGAATATAAATCTTTATTATTAAAAAATATCTTATTATCATATTTTTTCTCTAAAGTATTATATGGCATTATAAAGATTAAAATGTTTGATAATATATTTTTTAAATAATCGGGAATATAAGGATACACAAGAAATGTTAAAAATGAATTCTCTTTTGAAATATTGTTATCTTTAATATAATTCGTAATATTAATTCCTTTGAGTTCTTCATATTTTCGTAAATTCATAAGTTGGAACGTTATTAGGTATAGTATGGTCCCCGAGATGTTGGAGGCAAATGATAAGGCGCACTCCACTATATACAAGGAGATAAATAAAAAAAAAAAAAAATATATATATATATATATATATATATATATTATATATATATATATTATATATCATGCAAAGCACACATTCTTATGGTCACCCATATATATATATAATATAT
>NC_033653.1:260244-261466 GCF_001601855.1 Plasmodium reichenowi | reverse complement strand
TTATGAAAAGGAAAGATAATGAAAATTATAAAATAAAAAACATTACTCTAGATCTTCATTCTTATTGTTATCTCAATATAGTAAATTATATAACTGACTTAATAGGTTTGTATATATATATAAGTTATTTTAATGAGGAATCTTATTCTTCCTCAATTTTTTTAAGTTCACTTATTAATATATTCTTGTTGTCTTTACGCTTTCTCTTTTTGTATAAGAAGTTTAACCAGCTAGGTTTATTGGTAAGAAAGAAATATTGCAAAGTGGAAAACTAAATAAATAAATGGATACACATATATATATATATATATATATATATATATATATATATATATATGTATATTTTTTTTTTTTTTTTTTTTTTTTTTTTCTACCTTTATTTATAATCTTCATTTTGTTTTTGAAAAAATGAAAAAAGGGGTCGCCATCAAACCCACCAGAAAGATAATTGTACCATATAAAGAGAATACAAAAATGTTTTATAGAGTTAACAATTGAATTATCATAATAATTCTGATTCGTAATTTTAGATAGAGTAAATATACAATGCGTAAATATCAAATCAGATATATATACAAAAAGAAAGTATAAAAATGTATTTATAATATATCCGAAACATATACATATTAATTTAAATTTTTGATCTGTTAATTTTTCTTTTGTATTATTTACTTTTACTTCTTTTAAATTATCTTCTTTGCTATCCTTTCTTTTTATTATTTTCTGTTTTATATTTTGTGTAATTAGAGATGATAGTTTATTTAACCCCACCTCATGAATCATGCTCATGGTCTTCATCTTTTTTAAAACATAAAGTATCGTAATCACAGAGATAAAAATGTTTACGGCCAAATATTCTTTCTGCGTCTACTCATATATTATTCAAAAAAAAAAATAAAAAAAATAAAATAAAATAATACGTATGTTTCGTATGTAAAATTATATATATATATATATATATATTGTATATGTAAGCATTCTTGAGTTGACACATATAAATATAGTACAAATAATATAGAGTATATAAATATATATATAAAATATTATATATATATATATATATATATATATATTTATTTATTTATTTTTAATTAAAACAAAGAATTAAAAAAAAAAAATATACATATATTAATCATATATATATATAATACATAAGAAACATATGTATCACTTTTTTTTTTTTTTTTTTTTTTTTTTTTTTTTTTTTTTTTTTTTTTTTTTT
>NC_033653.1:259769-260144 GCF_001601855.1 Plasmodium reichenowi | reverse complement strand
TAAAAAAATATATAAAAATATATATATATATATTTTTATTTATATAAATTTTTTTTTTTTTTTTTATAAAAAAAAAAAAATTAAAAAAAAAAAAATTAAATATATTAATCAAATAAATATATAATAAATAATAAAAATTTTTATTATTTTTTTTTTTTTTTTTTTTTTTTTTTCTTTTTTCTTTTTTCTTTTCCTTATAATTCTACACTCTTTTAATATATAATCATTTTTTAAATGATAAATAAAATATTTAAGAAATAAAAAAAAAATAATAATAACAATAAATAAAAAAGAAAAAAAAAAAAAAAAACGACGTGTTTTCTTACTTTTAAAGTTTACTATATATGGATATATTATTACATTATATATGTTAAC
>NC_033653.1:254882-259669 GCF_001601855.1 Plasmodium reichenowi | reverse complement strand
TTATGTTCCTGTTTTTTTTAAAAGATGAGTAATGCACCCGTTTCCTTGATTTCCCTAAACGAAATGTTTAGAAAGAATAAAGAAGAAGAAAAGCATAAAAATGTAGACACTACAGAGCTTACGAATCTTGTGTTAAATACATCTAATTATAATAAGAATGAAGAGAAAAGAACTTTTGAAGAATTAAACGTATCCATAGAAATAATACGAGCATTAAAAAGAATAAATATTTTTTACCCTTCAACGATACAATATATGATTATGAAAAAATTAATATATAAGGATAAAAAAGAAAAAAAAAAAAATTGTATAATACAATCAAAAAATGGAACAGGTAAAAGTATGTCCATTTGTATAATTGTTATTAATGAAATATTTTGTAAAATGAAGAAGAAAAAAGAAACTGAAGAAAATAAAAAAAATAAAGAAGATGAAATAGGAAGAATAGATTATTCAAATTATGTATCAGATCATATATCTCAATCTATTTCTCATAATGAAAACATTTTCTTTGGTTTTTTATTTTTTTATGGATTAATATTAGAACCCACACGAGAATTATGTCAACAAGTTTATGATAATATTAAAAAAATAACCAACATATTAAGAAATGTAGATGATGAAGATGGTGAATATCATGAAGATGGTGAATATCATGAACATGATGAAGATATTTATGATAATAAAAATCGATTGGCTCTTTATAATAGCATGTATACAGATGTATATGAGAAGAAGAAATATGTTAATTATTATAAAATAAAATCTTTAATATTATATGGAGGAACAGATATTTTTGAAAGTATAAAAACATTGTTTTATAATTTTCCTCATATTATTATATCAACACCTGGTCGTTTAAAGCATGTTTTAAATATCTTAAATAAGGTAAAGATAGAAATAAATAAAGACGACAAAATAAAAAATAAAGGAATATATCCTTTATCATATATAACTATTATTAATATGTGTTTAAATTATTTTATTCTTGATGAAATTGATGCCTTATTAGATGAACAATTCGATGATCAGCTAAAAATTATTTACAATTATATAGTCAATCCAAAAATACAAATCTTATGTTATAGTTCGACATTCCAAGATGCATGTATAAATAATTTTATACAAAAAGTTTTAGAATGTGATGAAAGATATCTAGCACGTTTACAGCGTGTGGACACGAGTAACATGGACCACACAAATTATAAAGACGACAGTAATGAGTATTTTAAAATGTGTCTACATAATGAACAACAACATTGTGGAAAGGAAAACAAAATGGTAGATGAGTATATCACGGATGGGCATAATATAGATATAAATAAAAATAAATATAATGTTGATATGAATAAAAATAATGTTGATGTGAATAAAAATAATGTTGATATGAATAAATATAATGTTGATATGAATAAAAATAATGTTGATATGAATAAATATAATGTTGATGTGAATAAAAATAATGTTGTTATAAACAATATAGATACACATTTTATTACGTCACGCTTACAAAATCATCATCTTAAAATAAAAAGAAAAAAAATTAATAAAAGCAAAAAAAAAAAAAAAAAATTGAAATATAACAATAAACCCCAATCCAAAGTAATAAAAGAATTACAAAAAATAATTCACGATGAAAACATTTTATGTAAAGAGTTTATTTGTAAATATATTTTTAAAAAAATGTTAAAAAGAAAAGAAAAAAGCAAATATCACATGAACAGTAAAAGAACTTTTGAATATATACAAACATGTACTTCACTAATAATTCATACACAAGATAAAAAAATAAATAACAATAACAAAAACAAAAACAATAACCAAAACAATAATGATAACCAAAACAATAATGATAACCAAAACAATAATAATAATAACAATATTGTTTATACTTACCCTTGTAATGTTTTCCCATCTTCTTATAATAATCATTCAGATGATCAGAACCACTTGAACGCACATATAAAGGGAATCCTAGAGTCACCCGTTTTATTAAATGTGAAACATTGTTTTATAACTATAAATAATGAGAACTTAACCAAAAAAGAAGAACTTAAATATAAAATGAAAGTAGTGTATAAAATTATAAATGATATAAAATATAACCAATGTTTTCTTTTTATTAATAATACATATGAAGGTATCCAAGTTATTAAAATGTTAAAAAAAATGAATGTCCCATCTTATTATACTAGTTCAAAAATTGAACATAAAGAAAGAATACAACTATTTAAAAGTTTACAAGAAAATAAAGTTAAAATTGTTGTATGCACAGATGTTATGTGTAGAGGTATAGATAACATTGTGTGTGATTTAGTAATTAACTTTGATATACCACAAAGCAAAGAAACATATGTACACAGGTCAGGAAGATGTGGAAGATTCGGTAATAAAGGATTATGTATAAGTTTATGTAATTACACCGATTATAATTATTTGTATTATTTTAAATATAAATTAAAATTAAATGTCTGCGACTATTATTATATTTGTAAATCTGATCATAGAAAACAAGACGATTCATCTGTTCAAATAAATGATATTAAAAAAACACATGAACATAATGAACAAATTATAGACACACAGTCATGTGGTGATAATAATCATTATAAAAATTGTGATGAATCTGGTCCGTCTCAAAATGTATCCAACTTTCAACAAATAAACTATAATAATATATTTCAAAATTGTGATATAGAAACATTGAGAAAAAGATATGAAAATAATATAAGAAATAATTATTACGAACAAAATGGTGTGGAGTCTCTAAAAAAAAAAAAAAAAAAAAAAAAACTTATAATAAACATAAAAGGTTTTTTTTTTTCGAAACATATACATATAATAAATCCACATTCATATAATAATACATTTAATAATGTTTATTTAAAAATATATTTTAAAGAATTATTTATAAAGTTTAAAATTATACAACATAATAATGCATGTTCCTATATTTTTAAAATACCTATTGATAATAAAAATATATTTAAAAATCTTAATATTATTCAACATGAGTCGAATTTAATTTTGTTTTTTCATTTTTTTCAAAACATAAATATATGTTGTAATTATTATGATGACCATATAAAGAGCGAACATAATAATAATAAAAGTTATATATATAATAATATATATTTCAAAAAAGAAAAGAAAAAAAATATTATCAACACAAATGTTTTTCCAACGAATTTTTGTATGCTCTTTTTTTGTAAATCAAATTATTATATAACATTAAAATTATACTATATATTTCTTTTTTTATTTAAATATTATAAATATCCACTCAGAAATAATTTTTATCATCTCTTAATATATAATAAATATTATAACAACAATAATAAAGAACAATATTATCATGATGAAAAAATAAATAATAATATATCATCCTTTACAAATTTGGAAACATTAAAGTATTATCTACAACATCATAATAATTGTATATCTGATTCTTATATATATTACAAAAACAAAAAAAAAAAAATTTTACATAAAAATGTATATAATTTAATTCATGACGAGAAATTATATGAACAAGTAAAATACAGAACAAATATAAATAAACATGATATGTTCACTATTCATAATAATTGTTTGTTAAATTCAATATCATACCATGACAATCTGGATTTTAATTTACTAAATAATAATAATAATAATAATAATAATCATATTAATATTAACTCCATGTCTCTTGAACAAGCTATCATTTCTTTAAACATGGATATTCTAGAAAAGCACATGTTTATAAAATTCTGTAATGAATCCAAACATATTAAATGTATAAATGATGAAATTATAATTATGAAAAAAATCAATCAATATATATGTGATCAAATCTTTATTAACGTAAATGATTATCAAAATGTAAATATATTAAAGAGTCTTTTTTTACAAAATCATATAAAATTGTATGAAGATAGTTGAAGCAATGGTACATACATACACACACACAAAAAAATAAAAAAATAAATAAATAAATAAATAAAATGATATATAATATAATATCATATAATATAATAATATTAAACCATTAAAAAATTAAAAATAAAAAATAACGTAAGAATAATTAGAAGGGAAATAAATTCACATATATACATATATATATTTATTTATCATGAAAAAAAAAAAAAAAACGTAAATTTTTATAATTACAATATATATTTAATTAGGGAACATTCGTCTATTTAATTTTCATCACTACTCACACCCATCTCAGATTTCACTATAAAATAAAATAAATAAATAAATAAATAAATAAATAAATAAATAAAAATATACAATAATATTTAAAAAATTAATAATTTGTAATGGTCACGCAAATTTATGTGAGCAAGAATTAAAGACGCAGTTTTATTAAGATCCTTACTTGTGAAGTATTTTTGTTGAACGTCATTAATCTACAAGACAAAAAAATAAAACACGCACATATATATATAAATGTAATCACAGTATGTCAACAATATGTATATGTATATATATATATATATATATATATTTTTGTTTTATTTTATTTTTTTTGTTATTACGTCCTTTGATAATAATGTTGCCTCTGACATCAAATCACAAATTTCTTGCTGCACTTCTGATTGAAATTGCAGATACTTTTTTGTATAACTGTCTTCTTTAAAATCATATTTTATAACTACAAAGGGATAAATAAATAAATATATATATATATATATATATATATATATATTTATACATTCGTTAATATTTTTCATTTTTTATATTTTTCTTTTAATTCCTTATTTTTTTTGTGTTTTTTTTTTTTTTTTTTTTTTTTTTTT
>NC_033653.1:250562-254484 GCF_001601855.1 Plasmodium reichenowi | reverse complement strand
AAAAAAAAAAAAAACTAGCTTTTATCATAAAACATTATGACCTGTTCATAACATCAAAATATTATTAAAATATGTTCTTACCTCTTTTAGGGTACATAAAGGAAGGATCTAATTCAAAAACTACTTTACTAACAATAAGAGAAATGTCAGTAGATTCAGGACACCTTACTAAGCATGTCCATTTATGTGTCATATTACCATATTTTTTTTTTTCCTAAAATGTATTAAAATAAAAGAAAAAATTTAAGAAGAATGGTTATATATAAAAAACATGGAAAAAAAAAAATATATATATATATATATATATATATGTATGTTTCCTTTTTTTTTATTATCACCTGAGGAGATAATAAAAATGCGTACGTTCCAACCACCAAAGGTTTTATTAACTTAACGTTTTGCATTCGATTCTCCACTGAATGAAAAATTAAAAGAGTTAAGATATGTTTATAAAAAAAAAAAAAAAAAAAAAATGTATGCAATCTTATTATTTTTATAAGTTTATATTTTCTCTGTTATTCAAATTTTTGTTCTATTACTTTTTATAGTAGTTCATTTATATATGATCATAAAATAAATATTTCACCCTTAAATTCGAAAGAAGTAATTTGTTATATTCATTATCATCCTACAGACTTTTGCATATTATTATGAAAAATAGATACAATAAAAAGAAAAAGAAAGAGAAATAAGGTAAAATAAAATAAAAATAAGAAAATATAAAATACAATAGTATAAATATATAAAATAATATAATATATAAACAAAGGTATATATTTATTAATACAAAATATTTAATTAATATTATATTCTTTACTCAAATAATCAGTTGTGTAAATATATATAATAATACATATGTTATGATGAATCCTATTTTATTCTTTGATTAAAATATAAAAAGATAATTTATATATTTTTATAAGATAATAAAAAATATAAAGATTAATACTTAAAAGAATATATATAATATAAACATATAAATATATGTATATATATATATATATATATATATATATATATATATATTATTATAATGTTTACTATATTTTTTATATATTCGTATGTATTACATATTTTTTATTATATATAAATATGTATATAAAAAAAAATATCTAATGTATAATATATATATATATTTAAAATTTTCACACTTTACAAAATAATATAATAATATCAACATCAACGTTTTAAAAGAGAGGAGGGCATATATTGCTTTATTTATTCATACATATAAATATATATATATATATATATATATATATATATATATATATATATATATATATGTATATATGTATATATATATTTATTTATTTATTTATTATTTATTAGTATTCTTTTTTTTATTTTATTGTTCCCTCCCAACCTTTAATACATATACTAAATATGTATATATTTATATGTTAAGAATATTTGAAGTATGATAAATTATGCTAATGATTTTTTTTAGAGTTGGCTACTAGTGCTACGCCCCCTTGATGAACATTTTACATTAAGGCTAATAATATATATATATATATATATATATATATATATATATATTATATATATTTAAAAAATATATTTTTTGTTGAGTCACATAAATACATATACATATATACATAAATACATATACATATATACATACATATATATATATATGTTTATGTTTATGCTTGAAAGAACATTGTTTTTGTATTATGAAGCAGGGTCTATGTAAAAGGCTAACATTGTTGGTGTCCTTAAATATATTAATATTTATAATGGTTAACTCCAATTTTTGTAGTTTTGGTTTTATAATAAATAGGAATGAAGTAATGAAAGGTACCAGTATAATAATAGATAATATGAAGAAGAAGCAGAGGAGGGAAAAAAGGAATAATTTTGGATGTGTGAATTGTTTTATTTTAAGAAATAACAAAATAATATGTGAAAAAAAGGAAGAGAAGAATAAGAAAATAAATATGAAAAGAATATATTTGTTTGACAGAAGTGTCGATAAAGTGAGTGGTCATTTTTTACAAGACAGAGGATTATTTATAGAAGCTGACAAGAAGATGAAAATTATAGAAGAGATAGAAAAGATGACAAAATTAGAATATAAAAATGTGGAAAAATATTTGAATGTATTAAGTGAGAATGATGTATATGAAGAAGTAATAAATCATAAATTTTACATGTATAAAAAAAATAATGAAAAAGAAAAACATGATAAGTTAATAAAAATACAAGAATTTTTAAATCCATTTATAATAAATTTGAGAAAAAAAAAAGCAAAAGAAAAAGTTGAATATTTAATAGCTTGTATTATAAAAGGTGTAAATATAGATGAAGTAATAACAGAAATGTTTAAAAGAAAAATTATTGATATTTATGTATTAACGTTTATCGATGATAAAATTATTGAAGCACATACCAAATTATTAAAAGATGAGAAATTAAATAATAAAGATGAACAAATGAGTATATCTGAAAAAATATTAAGAACATTAAAAGATCGTATTATAGCTCAACAAAAATTAAATAAAAAAGGAACCTTTGTATTTACAAGATTATTATTCTTATCATCTACATTAAATATTAATGAAGATAGAAAATCAATGATTAAATCTATGATTAATACAATTGAACAATTGGAAGAATTTGAATTATATTTATTAGACGCTCTAGAATATGCACATGAAAATGATAAATTACAAAAATATATTCCACACATGGAACTCCTTCTAAATGCATGTAAGCAGGTAAATCCTGTGTATAATCAGACCTTAAATAAACAAAGTGAAAATATTGGGTTCTTTCCAGAAAGTGTTGATCCTTCCAATTTAAAAAATTTTTAATAAACACAAAATAAATAAATAAATAAATAAATAAATATATGTAATATATATATATTATACATATATTATATATATATATATATATGTGTCCATGCTTATCATTATTTTATACATATGTGAAATCTCTTCTATAAGATCAATTTTATAATCGCTTCTTTTCAAAAGCCTATTTCTAATTCTTTATCTACTTTTTTTTGTAAGTGTTATTTTTTTTTTTTTGTGCCCTTTTTATTCATACATATGTAAAAAAAAATATATATATAAAAAAAAATATATATATAAAAAAAAATATATATATATAAAAAAATATATATATAAAAAAAAATATATATATATTATATTACATTATATTATATATTTATAGTTTTTCTTTTTCTTTTTTTTTTTTTTTTTTTTTTTTTTCACAATTTTATACTTCCATTTTAGTGTGCAGTCCTTTATTTACAAAAAAAAAATTAAAATCATTTTAAAAATGTATTTTTTTTTAAATATATTTAAATAAATATGATTAAAGAATATCTATATAATTATATATGTTGAGATGATGACCTTTGATGATAAAAATGAGGCGTTTTATTTTATATTGTTTTTTTTAGTTAATTTTTCTTATATTACATTATATTATTTATTTTTAATTTTTTTTTTTTTTTTTCTTCTATTAAAGAATGTGAAAAAATTATATATATATATATAAAATATATATGTATAATATTATTATAAAAGAATATATATTTTGTATATATATATATATAATTATATATATATAATAAATGAAGGGGAACAAAATTTATATATAATAGAAAAGAAGGGTAAACTTGGGCTAGCTACATAATCATAATATTATTATAATATATATAATTATATATATATATATATATATTATATATATTAATATATTTTTGAATTATAAAATATAAGTAAAAAAAAATGTAGTTATGAAATTATTAATATTATAATAATATATTATTATATATATATATATATATATATATATATATAAAGATATAAAAAAAGAATATTGTTAAAAGCAAAGCACAAATATGCATGTAGATATAAAATAATGAAATGAATAATATTTGAGAAGAAAAAAAAAAAAAAAAAAA
>NC_033653.1:245838-250462 GCF_001601855.1 Plasmodium reichenowi | reverse complement strand
TTATATTTATTATAATATTATATATAAAAAACGGAGATTTATAAAAAAAAAGAAGAATGTAAAATTATATAAATATATATATTATATATATATATATATATATATATATTATTAATATATGAATAATTTTTTTTTTTTTTTTTTTTTTTTTTTTTTTTTTTTGCTTTTAATTTTGTTATATAATTTTTCAGGTTTTTATTTTTAATATAATTTATATATATATATATATATATATATTTATATAATAATATTCATACTTATATATATTTTTTATTCATGTTTATTACATTTGCGTTTTTAAATATTTATTATGATTATTTATTTATTTATTTATTATTTTTTTCTTTTTTTTACGTTAACTATTGTACGATTATAAATATATAAATATGTATATATTATATATATGTATGTATTTATATATTTATATATTTTTCTTTATTCCTATAATAATTTATATTTTTCCTTTTTCCTTTTATATGTTTAAAGTAACAGTACAGTACAATATGCTCGGTTATGTGTTAATATATCATAATCTTGAGATATTGTAAAAAGTTAGAAAAAAAAAAAAAAAAGAACACGAGCAAATGTGCCTATAAATATGATTGCTATAAGATTATATATTTTGTGGGGAATTCATTAAATATATATATAATAAGTAATTTATTATATTTATATAATAAGTAATTTATTATATTTATATAATAAGTAATTTATTATATTTATATAATAAATAATTTATTATATATATATATTTTTTTTTTTTTTTTTTTAAATAACAAAAGCATGTACTATATATACCCCCCTGTATTCATTGAATTTAAATAATATATATATATATATATTAATATATATATATTTTGTTGATTAATTAAAAATTTTAAGAACCCTCAAAATGATAAAGTGTGTTTAATTATATTTGGAACAAGGGTTAAAAAATTTTGAATTTTTTTTTTTTTTTATTTAATCAGACATATATATATATATATATATATATATATATATATATATGTATATATCTTTGTATATATTTATGTATTAATTTATTTATCCCATATAATACATTTATTTGTTTAAAGATGGGTATATTTCGATCGGAGATTATGAAACACGGGACACTAGTGCTGCCTTCTGATAGGGCAAGGGAATATTTGGATTGCTTAGGAAAAGAAGTAGATATACAATTCATAGATATGAATGAGAAAACAATGAAAAGACAATACAAGAAATATATTCAACGTATTGATGATATGGAAAGGATATTACGTTTTTTAGAAGAGAATATTAATAAATTACCAAATGTAAAAATAAAAAAGAGTAAAATAGATAATTTTTTAGAACATGATAATATATATGAACTTGATCAAGTTGAAGAATCGTTAAATCGATTACATGTTCAATTTGTACGTTTTTGTAATAATAATAAAGATCTTATAGATGAAAAAAATAATGCTATAGAAGAAAAACATGTTATATTAACAGCGCTCAATCAATTAAGTCCTGGTGTTATTAGAGGAGTTGGTGGTTTCAGAGGTTCTGTAATAGGTGCGGATCAACAGCATCATCATCATAATAATAATAATATTGTAAGTCCTTTTGATGAAGAAGGGGTTGAAGAAAATAATATATCTTTATCAACACACATTATGAAGGATGGTATTAATATGATGTTCACAAATATATCTGGTGTTATAAAAACAAAAGACCAAGAAAGTTTTAGTCGTACTATATTTAGAGCTTTTAGAGGTAACACATATACATATTTCCAGAACATAGATGAAGATGCAGATGATAACGATTTATTAAAGAATGTGGAAGAATTAGAATCATTAAAATCTGTTGGTGATACTAATAATATGTATAAGAATAATAAACAGCATGATACTTTTTCAGATAAACTAGATGGTAAAGATAAGCATGATAAGAAAAAAAAGAAGGATTTGAAAAGTGTATTTGTAGTATATTGCCAGGGTTCAGCACAGAGTAATATTTATGATAAGATAATGAAAATTTGTAAAGCGTATGATGTGAAAACATATGATTGGCCAAGAACATATGAACATGCAAAAAAGAGATTAAAGGAATTAAGAGAAATAATAAATGATAAGGAGAAGGCTTTAAAAGCGTATGAAGAATATTTTATAAATGAAATATTTGTATTAATAAATGTTGTAGAACCAAATAAAAATAGTTTAATAGAAGAATGGAAATTATTTTGTAAAAAAGAAAGACATATATATAACAATTTAAATTATTTTGAAGGTAGTGATATAACATTACGTTGTGATTGTTGGTATAGTGCAAACGATGAAGAAAAAATAAGACATATATTAATAAATAAGAGTTCAAATGATTTAGTATCAGCATTATTATTATCAGATAAAATCTTAAGACCTAATGTATCACCACCAACATATATAAAAACAAATGAATTTACTAAATCATATCAATCAATGGTAGATACTTATGGTGTACCTAGATATGGTGAAATTAATCCTGCTATTTCTACAATTATAACTTTTCCTTTTTTATTTGGTATAATGTATGGGGATGTCGGACATGGATTATGTATTTTTTTATTTGCTTTATTTTTAATTATTA
This sequence comes from Plasmodium reichenowi, assembly GCF_001601855.1. Lineage (NCBI taxonomy): Eukaryota > Apicomplexa > Aconoidasida > Haemosporida > Plasmodiidae > Plasmodium > Plasmodium reichenowi. Next base: position 247,864 of record NC_033653.1, on the reverse strand, counting down.
TGAATAATAAAGTTAAAAATAAAAAAAATAATAATGAAATGGTTACCATGTTATTTGATGGTCGTTATATGTTATTATTAATGGGTTTCTTTGCGGTATATGCTGGATTTTTATATAATGATTTTTTTTCCATGCCTTTAAATTTATTTTCTTCTATGTTTATGTTAGATAAACAAGTAGATAATATGGAATATTATAAAAGACGAGAAATAACAGATTCAGCAACAGGTGAGGTTCAGTATGCATATCCTTATATATTTGGTTTTGATTGTAAATGGTTAGGAGCAGAAAATGAACTAACTTATATTAATTCTTTTAAGATGAAATTTTCCATAATAATAGGTTTTATACACATGACCTTTGGTGTTCTTATGAAAGGATTTAATGCTTTACATTTTAAAAGAAAAATGGATTTTTTTTTTGAATTTTTACCACAATTGATTATGATGTTATCCATGATTGGATATTTAGTTTTCTTGATTATATATAAGTGGGTTACTCCTGTTGGATATGGAGGTTTTCAAAAACAAGGAATCATTAATACTATTATAAATATGTATTTAATGAAAGAAATAAATAGTACAAATCAATTTTATCCATATCAAAATATAATACAAATATTGTTATTATCTTTGTTTGTTTTATGTATTCCTTTTATGTTTATATGTAAACCTGCTATTCGAACATATCACATAATGAAAGAAAAACAAAAAATCAAGGATCACAATATGCATAAAAAAAACAGGAGAGGAAAAAAAACAATGGCTAAAAGAAATAATAATCAAAATGATAATAAGAAAATGCTCTTAACAAATCAAAATTATACTGAAGCTGGAGCAAAAGAAATGATAAATGCATTTCATCACAATGCAAAAACGGGTGGTATCCTCTTATCAACAAATAGTAAAAAGAAAATTGTAACATCAGATGGGAATCTTAATAATAATAATAATAATAATTTGTTATCTATGCATAAAAGAAATACCATGAATAATAAAATATCCTCTTCACATTACCACAATGAACAACATGACGACGAATATGATGGATATGATGAATACGACGAATACGATGATGATGATGATGATGATAATTATGACGAAAAGGAATATTTAAATAAAAAAAAAAAGAAAAGAACAGATGATGATATAGAAGCTCATTTATTAAGTTCTACATATGAAGAGAAAGGATTACAAAGTTCGTCAGCAGCCATGAGAGGAAGTGGAGAAGGAGAAGAGAATCATCATGAAGAAAACATTTCAGAAATATGGATTGAACAATTAATAGAAACAATTGAATTTATATTAGGATTGATTAGTAATACAGCATCATATTTAAGATTATGGGCATTATCATTAGCTCATCAACAATTATCATTTGTCTTTTTTGAGCAAACCATTTTAAATTCGTTAAAGAGAAATAGTTTTATGTCTGTATTAATTAACTTAATATTATTTTCTCAGTTATTTTCAATACTTACTATAGCTGTTATATTATGTATGGACACACTGGAATGTTTCTTACATTCATTAAGATTGCAGTGGGTTGAATTTCAAAATAAATTTTACAAGGGAGATGGTATTCCCTTCAAGCCTTTCAACATAAAGAAGTTGTTGAACGAAAATGAGTAACAAGAACAAAATGATAAAACTGTACCATCAAGTGTGTAAGTCGTTATAAGCACACACATAAATAAAAATAAAAGTAAACATATAAATGAATAAATAAATAAATCAATATATATATATATATTTATATATATATATTTATATATATATATATTTATATATTTATATATATATATTTATGTTCATTTTTATTTTTATTTATGTGTGCTCATTTATTTTTTTTTTTTCAATTTATGTAATTTAGATATTTTCAAGTTAAAATATATATGTTGTATCCCTTACGTTTTATGTTTATTTATATAATTAATTCTTTTATTATATATTATATATTATATTTTATTCTTTTTACTTTTACTTTTACTTTTACTTTTTTTTTTTTTTTTTTTTTTTTTTTTTAT
>NC_033653.1:240617-245602 GCF_001601855.1 Plasmodium reichenowi | reverse complement strand
TTTTTTTTTTTTTTTTTTTTTTTAACATTATAAAAAAATTAAAAACAGCTAGCCTTTTTTTGAAGAGGTAAAAACCTGCATGCAAAAAAAAAAAAAAAAAAAAAAAAATATAAAGTGCATTCTGTTATATATATATATATATATATATATAATTGTATAATGTAGTTGTGTATTTTTCTCATTTGTTAACATTACAATGTTGACCACCTTATATAAAAAACATATAAGCTTTTTATAAAGAAAAGATAAAGTAATCTAATAATTTTCATATATGTCATGAAAAAATAATATTCACAGTTTTCTGTTCCTATGTAAAATTATACTTTTATTATCAAGTAAAAGTTTCTTTTTTAATTATATTCACTTTAAAAGAAATAAATGTATGTAAAGACAAGAAAAAAATACAAACTGGAAAGGATATATGTATATGTATATGTATATGTATGTATATATATATATTTTTTTTTTTTTTTTTCCATTTTATAAAAAAGGGATATTTTTACTTTTATACATATTTAATAAAAAAATCAGTTGGCTTGGCTTGGCCCAGTATTTGTTTATCTTTATCCAGTGGTAACATGAAGATATAAAAGTTCTTTAAATCTTCGTTTTCTATTTGTATATGGAACGTATATAATACAGAAAGTCCTTTAGCTTTTACATTTATATTTCTTATAATTTTATTTCTCAAAACTAATTTAATATTACAATAGTAAAAATGTTTTATTACATGTGCCTATAAAAATAATATATATAAATGTAAATGTAAATGTAAATGTAAATTTATATATATATATATATATATATATGTATATATTTTTTTTTTTTTTTTTAATTTATTACTTGGGCATTTTCCAAGTGACCTATGCATTTAACGGACTCCACTTCATACTCCATTTTTCCAAAGTTCTAAATAAATAAATAAATATATATATATATATATATATATATATATATATATATATATATATTTACATAATTTATATATTTTATTATATATACATATTTTTCTATAATTATACATTTACTCTTTTTACATTCTTACCGATTTGTATATGTATGCCCGACTAACTACACATGGGAAAGCACGAGATGATAGGAAACGAGGAGGAGTCGGATAATTAATTTTGTTTAGAATTAAAAGATATATTTTTAAAAAATTGAGGATTTTTTTTTTATTTATTATATTATCTTTAAATAAATTATAATACATTTCATTTAAATTATGTATATGATCATAAAAGAAAAAATGTTCTCCTGATACTTTCCACAAATTTATTATATATTCAAAAATTTCTTGAAACGATTTTCCATCAACATCTTTCAATTCTTTTGAAAAAAATTTCTTTCGTATTATCCTTTCTTTTTTTCTTTCCAAATATAATCTGGTAAAATTATATCCTGTATAATCATCTCCCCATATGAATAAGTTAAATTTTGTATTCTTTTTTTTTAAATTTATAATATTACCATCCTGGTTATAAATATATTCGTTATAGTGGTCTTTATGATATACATTATTATATTTACATGTACTCTTATTTGTATTTCCATCATCATCTTCTTCACCTTCATCATCATCATCATCATCATCATCTTCGCTGGTACTTTCATTTTGTTGAACCCCACTTGTAGAATTATCATCCATCATTGTATTTAACAAAAAGGAAGAATTCAAAAATAAGTAGGGGATAATTTTATTCTTCATAAAAATGCATATAACAAATAATGTTTTAATCAATACAATATATATATATAATATTCTTTTAGATAAGCGTGAAAATTCATATTTAAAATTCGATAGTAATAATATGTATACGAAAATACTTTTTAAAAAATTTATATATTCTTCAATATTGTACGTAAAATATTTCACAGTATAATTTATTTCATATTTTATATCATTTATTAAAATTATTAAATTTTCTATAGCTTGATATAAATTTTTTTTTATTTGTAAAAATAGGAACACATGAAAAAAATTTTCTTTATAACTTATTATTTGTTTAATACACTCTTGAGCCTTTTCTAAACATTTTGATGGATTGATATAACCAATGTTATAATTACAGTGATTAACAAAATCATTATGATTATGATAAAATTCGTCTCTATTATTTTTTATATAATACATATTATTCTTATCACTCTTTTTTCTTACATATAAATATTTACTTTGTTTTTGTTGGTTTTTCTTTAAATAATAAAATTTACAATAATTTAATAAGCATTCTAACCATAATTTTATATCTCTATTATTAACCATCATATATAATTTTGTAAATATTTTATATCCATAATTATAATACCCTGAAATTATACAATACAAACCAATTTTATACATATATATATAAGAACATTCATGTATATCACAAGTCATTTGTATATTTTCATTTGTACTCATATCTTCATTATATAAATTGTCATATGATTTTATTATCCTATGTTTAAAAGATTTATTCGATATCGAAGAAATTGAAAAGTCATCATCAACAGATTCTTTATCATCATCTGATACATAATGAACAGTACTACCATCATCAACAGAATTGTAAGATGCACAAGATATCGACACACTATATGAAGAACTAGAATAATAATCATCGTCATCAGAAAATTTATTTGAGTTCTCACTATTATTCACATCATTACTTTTGATATCATTACTTTTGATATCATCACTTTTGATATCATCACTTTTGATGTCATCACTTTTGATATCATCACTTTTGATATCATCACTTTTGATATCATCACTTTTGATATCATCACTTTTGATATCATCACTTTTGATATCATCACTTTTGATGTCATTATTTTTCATATCATTATTTTTTATTACATATTCTATGTCTATCTTATTTTTTTTATCTATCCTATCATCTTCAATATTAATATATTTATGTCCATTCATACTCTCAATCTTCAAATTAATCCGCTCATTATATGATAATACACCAACTCTTTCAATATTTTGCAACTTTTTATTTACCTGACTTGTACATAATAATTCGTTCATTTTTCCTGCACGTGTTAAGTTATTTGCCTGACTTATACATGCAAAATCATTTGTTTTGTCTACACAAAATAATTTTTCCCGATATTTTTCACGATAAAACACGTATTTGTTGGTTTTAAAAAAATATATATCATTTAGAATATTTAAGAATGTGAGTGTTTTTTTTCTAAATATAATCATAGAATCTTTATCATTAATAAAATTAAAAAAGGAGAAATAAAAAAGCGCTTTAACATTATTGAAACTAATATTATCGAATTGGAATGATTGAAAAAAGTGTTTGTTTATAATATTAAGATAAGAATGATGATAAGAGATGGGATATTTATTAATACTTTTTTTGTCTTCATTTTTATGGTCTCCTTTTGTTATATCAAAATGATTATTATTGGTATGATTAATATTTAAATCCTCATCTTGGTTTTCCTTTTCCCTTTGGTTTATATATTTTTTTTTTACTGTTAAATAAAAGAAGGGTTCTTTCAATATTTGTTCAATACCTTCTTTATTAAAAATATAGAACAGATTAAAGAATGGTATAATTTGATTACTTGTAAAAATATAAAGTATGGAATTCAATATTATTTGGTTTTTATATTTCAATAATTTATGTATAATATCTGTTATATATATACGTATAAAATTTTTTAATACATTTTTATTATAAAATGAGCTATTTGTTTCTTCTAATATGAGCATATGATTTTTATTTAATAAATAATTTACAAAATTGTTAAGATCATTTTTTTTATTTTTTTTATTTTTATTATTTTTTTTATTTTTTGTTTGTTCTTGTGTAGAAGAATCTGATGACATAATTACACTTCCTAAATAAGATGTATGATCCGAATTATATGAGTTATTACTATATAATGTTTCCTTTTCATTTTGTTTGTGTATATTTTGAAATAAATGATTTGTATATTTTTGTTTCTTTAATAGTTGAGTAGAATGAGTATGTACATTATTGTTGTTATCATGTTTTAATAATGCTGATGTGTGTGTATTAGTAAAATCATTTTGTTTTAAAAAATGTGTAACAAAATAATTGAATATTCTTATAAAGTTTTCTATATCTTCTTCAAAAATTAAATGTTTTGATAAAATAGATAACGTTTTAAGAATATACAGTTTGATAATTAATAAGTTGTTATGTTTATAAAGAAAGAAAAGGATTTTTATAAACATGATTTGTTTTAAGACAAAGATATTTGGTATATCAGAATTTTTTTCTTTTCCTTTTTTAAAGAATTCATTTTTAAAATGTGTAAATAGATTGTTTTCATTATAGTTATGATAATATAATTTATGTTCATCTATTAGGTTGCTTAGGTTTATTTTATTTTGTTTTAAAATATGAAAAGCATAAGATATATAATGTGTGTTATATATTTTATTTGTATTTATATTTGTATTTATATTTGTATTTATATTTGTATTTTTATTTGTATTTATATTTGTATTTATATTTGTATTTATATATGTATTTTTGTTTGTATTTATATTTGTATTTATATTTGTATTTATATTTGTGCTTTTATTTTGTTTATCATTATTTATGAACAAAAAATTATTTGTATCTTCATTAAAAATTGAATTTTTGGAAAAACTAATTTCGCTTATTCCATCGCTTCCAACATTTATATTAGACATATATTTATTTATATCTGAAGAATGCGAAAATGTATTGATTTCATTATTTAAAGCATCACTATTAAAATTATTATTATCATAACTATTATTATTATTATTACTAATAATACAATTTTGTTGTGTATCTTTTATAAAATTGGTTGATTCCATTTCTTTTTCTTTTTCTTTATCATAATCCTGTTCATTATATATATTGCTACTACTACTATAAATACAACTACTAGAAGAAGTAGTATAACTACTAGTTATATTGTTATAATTATTATTATCACATGTATTATCATAATTATTATTATCATCTATATTGTGATAA
>NC_033653.1:236381-240243 GCF_001601855.1 Plasmodium reichenowi | reverse complement strand
TTTATTTTTGTATGGATTGCAATATTTTATATTATATATTTGTTTTTTCTTAATTTTGTTGGTCTTATTTATTTTCTTTTTGTTTTTCTTTTTTTTTTTCCTAATAATATCGAGTGTTATGTTTAAATTTTTAATATTTATATTATTGTTTGTGTGTTTATTTGTTGCAGTACAAATAAAATTGTGGAAAAAAATATCAGCATGTTTTTCTTTATCTGTTTTATTATTAGCATCATCGAGTGTTATAAGAAAGTTGAATTTCCCTGTTTCTTCATGTTCATTTTGAGTATCTTGATTATTAAATGGATTATATTTATTATTATTAATAATAACATTCTTTTTATTAATATCATCTTTATTGTCATTTTTTATGAATTCTTTTAGTGTTTCATCCTTTATATCATTAACTTTTTTTTTTTTAACATGTTTAACTTTGGATCTGTCTTTCTTTTGAATATATCCATCCTGTACATTTTTAAATAATGTTATAAATTTATTTATATTCAAATCAAAGTAAGAAAAATTAAAATTAGCATAAGAATGCTTGTGTATATTTTTGTTTGTGTCTTTAAAAACCTTATGATTCATTATATTATATTTGTGTTTGTTTTTTTTTATGTTGAGAACATTTTTTATTTTCTTCCTGTATATATTAAAAATATTAGGTGTCGTTCGCCTTTGTAGAACTTTAAAAAATTTATAAATTAATTTGATAAAGAAATATATGGAGAGTGTATTACAATTATAATAATAATAATAATTATTATTAAAATCATTTGTGTTGTTATTATTATAATCATCTGTGTTGTTATTATTAAACAATATAACGCTTAATATGTGTAATATATCAGAATATTGAAAGGTAGACATATACACAAAATGGTTCATAGAATTAAAAGGATAAGGTTGATTACTCATAATTTTGTCTTGATATATATAATAATTATCCATACAAATAAATAACTTTTTTTTTTTTATTAGATATAATAATGCTCTTATTGAATAAAAGGTTATATATCTTTTATTCATTATATATGTTTGTGATATGTTCAATAAAAATTTTAATATAATAATTTGTAAATTTAATAAAAATATATTTGTAAAACTTAATAATGTAGTATTATAAAAAAATACATCCAACAAATGTACAATTTTATTTTCGTCACATTGATTATATGGTATATAAAAAATTTTATTTATAATATTCCAGAGTTTTTTAAATAAATAATAAGAAACATATGGATACAATTCATTCAATTTACTCCCTATCATTGCCAAAAATAAACATTTTGTAAAAGAAAAATGATCGTTTATTATATATATCATTTTGTTTATATATTTATTCTTTTTATAATTTTTTGAAAAATATATATCTTCATAATAATAATAATTATTATTATTATTATTATTATAACATTGTAGATGTTTAAATATATCTAAATAGTTACACATATGTGATATATTCTCCTCCTTTGAGTTATTTGTTTCTTGTGCGGATATATATTTTTCATTTTTATCACTTATTATATGTTTTTCATTTTTTTTTTCTTTATTTCCATGGTCTTTTTTTTGTAAATCAAGTTGTATAGCTTTTTCCCCCTGAACATTCTCATTCTCCCCATGATAAGGGTGGTATACCTTTTCATGTTGGATATTTTTTTGCGGTTTCTCATTTTCCATGTGTTTCTTTTTTATGTGTATGAAAAAGGAGTGTACGTTTGAAGATTCATCTTTTTTTTTTAATAAAGATTTATATAACTTCTTGATAACATGATATAGAACATCATGACTTAGATATGGTATTAATTTAAGGAAAAGTACTAAAGCATGAATATATTCCTCAAAATTAATTTGTTGAAAAATAATATTCATAATATGATTAATTATATGATTACATTTACTAATATGTGATATAAAAAGTAAAGATAATTTTAATGCATATAGACGAATGTGTTTATGAGTTTGGTTTAACATATTAACAATATGTAAAGTAATTATATCTTTTATAAATAATGCTTCATTATCTTTCTTTATAAAATAATGTTCTTTGTTTTTTATTTTACTTCGATTATAATTAAAATTATTATATGATATTGATTGAATCAATTTTTTATTTCTAATAATTTGATAATAAGCAAATTTTTGAACACCCATATGTTTACTTAATTTAATTATTTCTAATAAAAAAAGGAAAGAATTATAAACAATGGTATAATTATTAGATATATTATCTTCATTTTTATATAATATATTTTCTATATTATTTATATCTTTCGATGTTAATAATTTCTGTTCATATAATTCTTCATAAAAATAAATTATATGTCCTAATAAACATATATTTTTTAATAAACATAATAAAGATGGATTATTCATTTTTAATACAAACTTTATTTCACGATATATATGTACATTATCTTTATATTCAAGAAAAAAATAATCTGCATACTTTAAAAATTCATATCTTTCTTTATCCCTTATCATAAAACCAGCATCTTTTTTTTCTTCATCACACTCTAACATATCTTTTGCATAACCAAAATTAAAAAAATTATTATCATAAATATTATCATAAATATTAACATTATTATTATCATCATAAATATTAACATGATTATTATCATCATAAATATTAACATTATTATTATCATCATAAATATTAACATGATTATTATCATCACTATGAATATATTTATTATCATCACTATGAATATATTTATTATCATCACTATGAATATAGTTATTATCATCATTCTTCCCATTCTCATAATTTATGTAGTCATTTATATTGTTCTCATCCATGTAAGAAAAATACTCATCGCTCTTTTTCATTCCCTCATTATTCTCTTCACACAGTACAACTTTATGTCCTTTCTTTAATTCATCTCTTTCCATTTCAACATTTTCTTTTTATTTATTTGGTATTACAAGCATTGTAAGTATTAATTTGATATATATATATATAAATATATATTTATATATTTATATGTTTATTTTTTTATTTTTTTATTTTTTTTCAGTATATTTTTATAGATATAAAAATCAGGTGACAAAACATATGTATTTTCCTTTTACAATAATTCATCTATATATTATTAATTTTTTTTTTTTTAAAAGAAAGCAAATGGTTAAATCATAATTTATAATATAAATATATAAAACAATTTTTTTTTTTTTTTTTTTTTTTTTTTTTGCATAACAAATAAATAAATTAAAATAATATAATATAAAATAATATTATAAATATATGATGAACATCTTAATAAAATATGAACAGTGATCCACACTATTATCATATATATTACAATATTTTTCTCTTTTATAAATTAAGTATTTCAATATATAAAAATATATATTTCAATTTTAATATATATTAAACGCCGTATCATAAATATAAATATAAATATTATATATATAATATATATTGCATACATATATACTATATAATATATAATAATACGTATGTTTCCTCTAATCATTACAAAGAATTATATGTTTGTGTTAAAAAAAAACATACAAATGTTATTATAAAAATTTAAAAAATTATTAATATATATGTATATATATATATATATATATGTATATTATATATATTAATAATTTTTTTAATTTTTTTTTATTTTTTGAATTCTAATTTCGTAAAAAAAAAAAAAAAAAAAAAATATATTATTAAGGACATTTTTTTATTATCAATTTTTTTTTTTTACCTATAGAAGAAAATACAGTATGTGAAAAGTATTGTATTATATAATATAATAGAAAAAAAAAAAAAAAAAAAAAAAAAAAAAAAAATTTTAAATATTAAAATAAATAAAAAACAAATAAATAATTTTTTTTTTATTTTTTTTTTTTTTTTTTTTTT
>NC_033653.1:233455-236005 GCF_001601855.1 Plasmodium reichenowi | reverse complement strand
AATAAAAATTTTTATTTATAAAATTTTTTTTTTTTACTAAAAAAAAAAAAAAAAAAAAAAAAAAAATTTAAAATAAAAAATTAAAAAAAAAAAAAAAAAAAAAAAAAAAAAAAAAAAAAAACTTTACCAGGTGATATAATAAGAACACAAATAAATAATTGTTATTATAATCTATAGGTCATATATATGTATTGTCCAATATAATAATAATTTCTATTTAGGATTATCTTTTTTAAAGATATATATTCATGTTTTCTTTTATTCTCCTCTTTTTTTTTTTTTTTTTTGTCTGAAATGTATAAGAGAGCTTATAGCGAATCAGTAGTTCTATCAAAGAATTTATATAGTTAGAAAAAAATAAAACAAACAAATTATACATACATATATATATATATATATATATATAAATATATTAATATATACATATATACATATAAGATGTATATATTTTATGTATGAATTCAATTACTTTTGCATGAACTATAAAAATTAAATATTTCATATTTCATCCTCATATAAAAAAGGGTTATGTTCGTTTGTTTGTTTCTTTTGTTTTAATAATATAAAAAAAAAAAAAAAAAAACTTTCCTAATAAATTAAATTTGTTGATAACATGAATGTATAAGTAACATAAGAATAATAGTTAATTATGTAAATATTTGGTAATTAATAATATTTCAAATTAGTAAGTGTATTATATGGAAGAGTATAGTTTGTAAGGGTATCTTTTACATATAATTAGTTTGTTCACGGCACGATACAAATAAATAAATAAATAAATATATATATATATATATATATATATATATATATACATATATATGTATGCATGTGCATTTATTTATACATGTTTATATTTATATATTTGCTTTTACATTTATATATTTGCTTTTATATTTATATATATTATACTCTTCCTTTTCGAAGACAAAGACAGTGTTAAAGATACACACCATAAACTAAAAACAAATGAAGTTATAGAAAAGACAGAAACAAAACTAGAAAATGTTGTGGTCAGAATTAGAAAGTTAGATAAGAATGAAAAGTCCACATTACATACAGATCCAAATGATAGAACAGCATTATATTTTGATAAAGACTTTGAAATAGAAAAATATAATTTCGATATAGTTTTTGATGAAAACGATGATAATCAAACAATATTTAATAAAATAGGAGGACATTTTATTATTAATAATGTATGTAATGGATTTAAAGAGACCATAATTACTTATGGACAAACCGGAAGTGGTAAAACGTATACTTTGTTTGGATCTAATAAAGAATATGGAATCATTTATTATTTTGTTCATTATTTATACAAATTATGTAATTCAAAAAATAAAAATAAAAAAAAAGCTATTTATTTAAGTATTTATGAAATTTTGGGAGATACACTTATTGATCTTATATCCAACCTTAATGAACAAAATATAGAATTCTATACGGAAGAATACTATCTCAAAACTATAAGATATTCTTATAAAGTTGTTAATATTCAAAATTATGATATAGCAAAAAAAATCATTGACAGTGCATGTCTTTTAAGAAACGTTGAGGCAACATCTCAAAATATGCGGTATCAAAAATATAAATGAAAATATTACAACATGATATAATCTAATATAATATGATATGATATAACATGATATGATATGATATAATGTACTTACCAAGAGACACTTTTAAAAAATATAAATATACAAATGCACAAATGAACAAATATATATATATATATATATATATATATATTTCTCCTTTTTTGTACTAGATCAAGTAGGTCTCATGCAATAATCCAATTTTTCGTGAACATCTCCGATTGCACCTTGCACAACGGCATCGAAACTATAAAAGATTATTACGGTGTTTTAACCTTAGTTGACTTGGTTGGATGTGAAAGAGAGGAATTTAATACAAATAAAAATGAACACAGAAATGATAAAACATCTAGCAAATTTTTAAATTCCTCCCTTACGTCGCTAAACAAAATGTTGAGGAAAATGCAGGTATGTTTGTAATATATATATATATATATATATTTATATTTATATTTATTTATTCAAACTTTCATTTATTTACATATTTATATGTTTCAATTTTTATGTCTTTAAATTATTTTTATTTTTTAAGATGGGAAACCTTGATGAGTCAGATAAAAGACAAAGCGTTCTTTGCAAAGTTCTTTTTAATTATATCCAGAAAACTTGTGGAGTTTGCTTAATATTTTGTTTTAATCCAAAAATCAGCCAAAAAAGTGTAGGAAAAATCATTACTAATTTATATGAATTGTTCATGCAAAATTTTGTTTATTATATATGTTACAAATTAAGACATATTAAATGTACATGTAAATAAATAAATGTAAATATAAATATAAATATATATATATATATTTTATATATGTGTTCTCATACTTTCCGATATTTCTAATGTCATGAGTTATGGCATATGTTATTTATTCCTTCATATATTTTTGTATAATACAACCTTTTTATAACTTTACCTGAACATGTTCATTTTTTTTTTTTTTTTTTTTTTTTTTTTTTTTTT
>NC_033653.1:230961-233083 GCF_001601855.1 Plasmodium reichenowi | reverse complement strand
TTTTGGTTGTTTTAATGTGCAGCTAACTAGTTCCACTTTAATTATGGCTAGCGATTGCAAAAAAATAAAAAGCAAAAGAAAACAACTGATTTATGTAAAATCTGAAAACAAGGAGAGTTTTTTCAAAAAAATAGCTAACGATGATTCATCAAAGAATGGTAATAATAAAGGAAAAGAAAAAAAATATGAAGGATCAAAGTGGGAAAATTACAATACGATAAAGAAGAGTGTAGAAAATGGGAAAGACAAAGAAAAGGAAATGGAAAAGAAGGATGTAGAAAATATAAATAACTTGGTAGAAGTAGAAGAAAATAAGTATTTAAGACTTGAAAACAATTGTGCAATATTTCTTATATATTTAAATGATGATAAACAAGAAGATGTAATAAACATTTTAAATAAGAAAAAAGATAACGGGAAATTAAATTCTTTAAAGAAAATATTATGTGATATTATAAATGAACAAGTAAAAGAAGAAAAAAAACGAAAAAATGTGTTAGAACAATTAAAAAGTGATAATTTGAAATTGAAAAATGAGAATGATTATTGGAAGAAAGAAGCTTATAATTATCATAATAAATTAAAAATATTAAATAAAAATTATTTAAAAATGAATGAGTTTCTTTTAAAAACATTAAATACGAGTACAAATGATAATAATACTTCATCAGATTATACTACATCATTATTTTCGAAGTTGGATGAGAAAAAAATAATAAATGATGAAAGACAAAAAAATCAGACACGAGGAAAAAATGACATGAATTTGTTTAGCCATAATAATGATGATACTATTAATAATGATGATAATAATATTCATAATAATGATAATAATATTAATAATGATGATAATAATATTCATAATAATGATAATAATATTCATAATATTCATAATAATATTCATAATAATCATAATAATAATAATTATTATTATAATAATCAGGTTGTTAACACATATGCGCAACTCAAACAGAAGAAACAACTTTTTCAAAACAAATCACCACATATTTTGAATAATAGTTCAAGTGATATATTAACAACAAGCGATAAAGGCAATTCTCATAAGCCGACAACTTATTATAATGAGGATCATTTATTATTACATAAGAATAATACACAATTTATTGAAGAGAAAAACAAACAAAGAAAAGAATATTATAAAGAAGTAATAAATAATAAAGGATCAAATATTAATAAAGCGGATGATCAAACGAATAATCGCATAGAAGATAACTTAAAAAATCACATACTTAATAATATAAATAATGAAAAGAATTACATAAATGATTATACAAATAATAAAAGTTATCAAGAGGAAATTCCTTATCCCAATAAAGAAGATAACAAACATAGAAGTACCCAAATGATGTTACAAAATAATATGATAAAAGGAGAAATATATAGAAAAAATATATATGAGAAATATAAAGAAAACGGTGTTACAAATACTATGGAAATTGAAATGAAAAATAAAAAAAAAATAAATAATTTGAACTCTCAAAATATACAAAAAAATAATTCAATGAAAGAAATTACTAATATGTTGTCGATAGATAATATAAATAAAAAATATTATGAACAATATAAAAACATTTCTCCTGAGAACAATACTTGTATAATAACAGACAAATTAAATTTATTACAAAAAAAAAAAGACACAACAAAAAATATTATTCACCCTTTATCGAATAAAGATAATAAAATGTTAACCAACATTACTATTGATTCTTTAGCAACAAAAATAAAAAATAGATTGTTGAAATCAAGAAGTTTATCAATAGCTAGAGAGCATAAAATATGATAAGTATAACACAAGTGAAGTACAGGCGTAAACATTTATACAATATATATATATATATATATATAGAGGGAACTACTATTATATTACTAAATGTTGTTTTTTTATGTTAATTTTTTCAAGCATTTTTGAAATATACAAATATTAGATATATATGGATTTATATATATATATATATAATTATTTATTTATTTCATTTTTGAAAAAATAAAGAATTTTCCGTTCATATGTTTCATGTTGTACATTGAAAGTTTGGCTATATATGTTTATAGGGAAACTTTTTTTTTTTTTTTTTTTTTTTTTTTTTTTTTTTTTTTTTTTTAA
>NC_033653.1:220307-230861 GCF_001601855.1 Plasmodium reichenowi | reverse complement strand
TTGGGCCTTATTAGTAAAAGTTAGTTGTTACTACTTTGAATAATAATTTTTTTTTTATTTTATATTATTTTATTTAATATGTGAATTTAACAATATAATATTTCTTTGTAAACATTATATCATATATATATAAATATATATATATATTTATATATATATAACATATACATAAATATATGTTTATTATATATTTTTTTTTTTTTTTTTTTTTTCATAATAAAATTATTCGTGAGTTTTTGGTTTTTGCTGAATTTTTTTTTCATTACAATAAGATGAAAATTAAAAAAAAGAAAAAAAAAATATATAACATAATATAATATATATAAATATATATATATATATATATATTCCAATGATAAATATAATATTTATTATGTTTATATATTTATTTATTTTTTTTTTTATGATATTATATTTTTCATTATAAATATAGAAATATGTTTTTTTTTTAGTGAAATGCTTTTATATAATAATATAATTAAAAGAAAATATAAATATGATGAATATATGAAAAAAAAGAAAAAGTAAATATATAATAATACATACATGTATAATATTATATATATATATATTAAGAACACAAGAACTCGTTTTCCTTTTTGGTATGTTTTACTAGTTATTTTTTTCTATATTTGTATAATATATAATATTTTTACAAAACTATATGTATAATTTTATAAATTTCAGTTCTAATTTTTTTTTTTTTTTTTTGTTGTTGAAAAATGATGTATAATTAAATAGGGAGCTTCAAATGAAATGATAAAATGTATAATAAAATTATAATATAAATATATAAATATATATATATATATATATATACTTTGTGTGTATATTTTTTATGATAATAAAAAATTATATAAAAAAAAAAAATATATTTATGTATATATTTTTTCCATATTGAAATATAAAAATGTCAAATTGGAATTTTTTTAATGATTACCTTAATTGGTTTAATGGGACCACCGAATCTACAACATTTCATAGTAGAAGTAGTAAAAAGGGTTCGAACAAAAGCGTCTCTACAAATGCTACTTCTATAAACACTAATAAAAATAATATTAATGAGCTTAGTAACAGTCAACCTAACAATAGTGAAGAAACTTGTGATGAAATGAAGGCCTCTAATGATGGCTTTGAAAAAGATGTTAGTAAAATAAAGTGTGCCAAGAAATACAATCCATTTATTAATATAAAAGAAAAATATTATAAAGAATATAATAATAGGAATATTGAAAAGGAGAATAATAAAAGTGAAAAAAAATGTGGAATTCAAAATGAAAGTCAAAATGAAAATCTAAGTCCAAGTCAAAATGAAAATCTAAGTCCAAGTCAAAATGAAAATCCAAGTCCAAGTCAAAGTCCATGTCAAATTAAAAAGTGTGATAAAGAGAATGATACAAATATACCCAAAAGTAGTAATAAAAATAATGATACAAATATACCCAAAAGTAGTAATAAAAATAAAGATACAAATTTTTTTAACCAACTAGGGTTATCAAACTGGTTACCTAATTATGATATACCGATTTATAACGAATACAAAAAAGGTTATTATTTAGATAAAGAAGCAAAAGAGGTTTTATCGAAAAAAGGTTCTAAAAAAAGTAATGTTATAAAAATAGGAGGTGATAGTAGTAATAGTAATATGAACGATTTTAATGTATCCGATTGTGGCAATAATACATGTGTTGATACAACATATTACGATACATTAAATATAGAACCTACAGCAAAATTAAGTGAAATAAAAACAAGTTATTATAAGTTAGCATTAAAATATCACCCAGATAAAAATGTGAATGATCCAGAAGCAAAATTAAAATTTCAAAAAATAAATGAAGCTTATCAAGTTTTGAGTGATGATGAAAGAAGAAGACAATATAATAAATATGGATTAAATGCAACAAAGGACATGATATTAATTGACCCATCCATATTCTTTATGATGTTATTTAGTTCTGAAGAATTAAGTGATTATACAGGTACTTTGAGAATAGCTTTTTTTGTTCAGCTAGCTTTTGAAGGAAATATGTCTATTGAAGATAAAAAATCATCTAATCAAGTTATGATAAATGAAATGGAAGTAGAACAAAAAATAAGAGAAGTTGAATTGGCTTTACTATTAAGAAAACGAATACAACCATATGTAGATGGAGATATGGAATGGGAGAAACGAATGGAAACCGAAATAAAAGGATTACTTGAATCATCATTTTCGAGTTCTATATTAGAATCTATAGGATGGACATATGAAAATGTCGCAACATCTTATATAGCTGAAGTAACAACCTTATGGGGTGTGGGAGCAACGGTAGCAAATATTCAGGCAGCTGGAAGGACCATTGGAAATACCTTCAGTGCGGCTAAGTCAATGTTTAATACTGTAGTGACTATAAAAGATTTCTCGTTGAATAGTGAAAAAATTAATTCTATAAAAGAAAAGAAAGATAATATAAAAACTTCATCGAATAATTCTCTGAATAATCATTCAACTTCCAATAAAGTATCTAGTGAACAAAATGGAACAAATGAAAG
Organism: Plasmodium reichenowi; assembly: GCF_001601855.1. Classification (NCBI taxonomy): domain Eukaryota; phylum Apicomplexa; class Aconoidasida; order Haemosporida; family Plasmodiidae; genus Plasmodium; species Plasmodium reichenowi. The sequence continues at coordinate 228,326 of NC_033653.1, read as the reverse complement.
TTTAAAGTGTGATAATCAAGTGAACCAAAAGAATAATGTAAACACTTCAAACAATATGAAGAATGTGAATACATCTAATACACATGAAAATAACGAAGAAGAAGAAGAAAAAAAAAAAAAAAACACACTTATAGATAAAGAAGAAAATAAAGCTCTAGGAGTTATAATAAAAAATGTTCTCACCTTAGTTTTATGGGATATCGAATCGACAGTAAGACAAGCCACTGAGAAAGTTATAAGAGATGAAGATGTGAACATTGAAACACGATTAAAACGTGCTCAAGGAATGAAATTTTTAGGAAAATTAATGCAAAAATGGGCAAAAATTAAAAACGATAAATGTGATACAAATGATATCGATGCTACTAAACTTTTAGAAAAGGCTATTATTAAAGCTTCTAAAATGTCAAACGAAGAAGATCAAACAGGTCAAGATAACGTCAAAAGGGAATACCTTTAGAAAAAAATAAAAAAAAAAAAAAAAATAGTTCCTCAGTTATACATACATACATATATATATATACATATATATATATATATATATATATATATATATAATGTAGCAACGTGATATATTATTTCATATCAAGTCTTAAGGATAAAATGTGGAGAATATGGAGGACATTTTTGTTGGAGTACAACATGTAATATGTATATATGAAAAAGTAAAAAAAGGGTCACTCATGTTTATGTGTACATATATATATATATATGTATATATATGTATATTATTTTTTTCATTAAAAAATTCTTTAAATTATGCATATATATAAATAAATAAATATATAAATATATAAATATATAAATATATTTATATATATATATTTATTTATTTATGTATGTATGAATATATTTGCGTTTTATTTTTTTAATGTGATTTAAAATTTGAATCACATAAGGGTAAAATTAATATGCACATTTATATATTTTATTAATTTTTTTTTTCGCGTCTTATATAAATTTGTTTTGTTTCAGTTGTTATATATATATATATATATATATATATATATATATATATATATATTTATATATTTATTTATTTATATATATATATATATATATATTTATTTATTTTTTTTTTTTTTTTCTTGATAAAACGTTATACATACGTACGTGTGTATTTATAAAAAAAAATGTCTTTTTAATTATATATTAAATTGTATAGATCCCTTAAAAATGGTTGAGCATCTGCTTGAGGGAAAGCATTATATGTGTCCTTTTTTAAAGATAGATGTATATTTTGTTTTAAATTTTGTAGATTATTACAAATATCTAAATAATTACATGAATGCATATAATTGGCAAATTCTGATTGATGATTATTCATTAATTTATGATTAACAACAATGAGAATTTTTTTTTTTTTTCTTAAACATTCTAATGTAGTACCTGCTCCAGAATGACTTAATATAAAATGTGCCTTCTCAAAATATTCATCTAAATTCGTTTTATAAGTAAAATATTTTACTTCTTTTAATAATTTATTATTATTTATATTATTATCATTTGTATATATTAGCTTAGGTATATATGTACCATTACCAATTTGTATAGTCATATATGAAAACCCTAGATTTCTTAAAAAAAAATGAAATTGTTCATCATCAATATATTTTATTAGCTCATCAAAATTAGTTGATCCAACAGTAACAAATAGATGCATATCACTACTCATTCTTTTGAACAAGGCAATAAAACATATCTCTTGTATGTTATATATATATATGTTATATATATATGTATATATATTTTTATAAAATCATATTACATTTATGATACACACTTATAAAGACCATAAATTTAAAATGGTAATTTATACATTTATCATTATAATTTTTTTTTTTTTTTTTTATTTTTTTTTTTTTTTTTTTTTTTTTTTTTTTTTTTTTTTTTTTTTTTTTTTTTTTTTTTTTTTTTTTCTTACGAAATATTGTTTTTATTTTATATAACTTATAAAAAATTGATATATCAAGTATTTATTTCTTATTATATTTATTTTATTTTTTATTTTTTTTTTTTTTTAGTAGTGCATTAATCATATGGTCATTTAAGTCTTTGCTAATTATATGTATAAATATATATATATATATATATGTATATATATATATATATATGCATGTACATATATTTGTTATATCAAACACATTTAGAACAAAAAAATATATTTTTTTTATAACTAGACATTCTTTTTTCTTTTTTTTTTTAAATATATATAATACAAAAGGGTACATTAACATATTATATATATATATGTAATATTAAATGGATTTTTTTTCAAAAAAAAAAAATAAAAATAAATTTATATATATATATATATATATATATATTATGACACCAATTTATGTATTGTTTTATTTTTTTATTTTGAAGAAAAAAAAAAATATATCTACACATTGTACAACATATGATAAAAAAGAATATTTTATTTATATCTTTTTTAAAAATGCATATGTACATGTGAGACATTTATGATATATATAATTATGTATATATGTATGTATATATGTATGTATATATGTATATATGTATGTATATATGTATATATGTATGTATATATGTATGTATATATGTATGTATATATGTATATATGTATGTATATATGTATGTATGTATGAATTTATTTTATTTTATTTTATTTTTTTTTTTTTTTTTCAATGTCAAGCATAGCGAAAAAGACCCAATACAATATTAAGGTCGATATACACGAAGTAAAAGACTTAAGTTTTCGTGAGAGTGCGAATGAGAAAGAAATTATACCAAATCCTTATATTGAAGTGACAGTAAATAATGAGAAGAAGAGTACGACAAAAAAGAATCAAGCAGTAAATGTTGTATATAATACATCATTTAATTTTTCACAAGATTTAACAGATTATAAATTTGAAAGGACTAGTGTAGATGTATGTGTTTTACATAAATATACTATTCAAAGTGCTTTAATAGGAAAATGTTCCTTTGGTTTAAATTTTGTTTATTCCAAAGTTCAACATTGGTTATATAGGGTATGGGTAAAATTAAGAAATCCAGATTTACCATTAGATGATGTGGGTTTTTTATTAATATCCGTTGGTGTTTATGGTCCAGGAGATTCTATACCTATTGTTAATGACAGTGTTAAAACGGATATTAATGAAGATGTATTTAGTAATAAAGGTTTGGATATACATATTACACATTATGATTTGTGTTTGAATATATTTAGAGGTCAAGATATAGAATTAGTAGGTCATAGTACACTGTTTTCTAATATACTTGAACCATATGTAAAAGTATCACATAATGGTTTTGAAGAATGTACTAAAGTAATTAGAAATGATCCGAATCCAGTATGGAATTTAAGTATTCATATTCCTACATGTACTCCTTGTTATGATAAAAATATTCTTGTAGAATTAATAAATGGAGAATATAATGGTATTGTTATATATAGTATTCTCTTAGATTTTTTTGAAATATTAAAAAGAGAATTAACACCAAGATGGTTTAATATTTATTATAATCCACAAAATCAAATCATGCCCAGATATAGTGAATATATGCAAAACGGATCAATTCAAATAAATTTAAATAGTACTACAACTAATAATAATAATAATAATAATAATAATACTACCACTGCTATAAACCCTTTAGGTAATTATCTTTTCTCAGGAGCAGCTGAAAAAATATTTAAAAATGCTACACAAGCTATTAATATTAATGATATATTAGGTGTAACGAAAGTACAAAATATGTTTACTGATGATACATTAAAGGAGTTCTATTTATATGGTGGTCGTATTTTTCTGAGTGCAAATGCAACCAAAACACATTCACCAGGTCCTATTTGTATAAAATCAGCAAAAGTAGAGGTAGATGCACCTAACAAAGAATACATTTTTTGTGCTGACATATATGAAATCTTATCCGTTCGAAATAATAAAATGGGAAATTATGACGATTATGATGGTGGCTACACCACCACCACCACCCCCAACAACAACAACAACAATAATAATAATAATAATGACAATATTTACAATAGTAACAATATTTATAATAGTGCAAGTGAAAAAAGACGAAGTCGATACAATAATAATTATGATGCCAGCGGAGAAAGTATCATCTGCGTTTGTGCTCTTGGACCACATAAACTAAAAACCATTCCTCTTTTACCAAATGAAGTTGGTTCTTATGTTTTAAACGAAAATGTTGGTAGAATAGATGAATTTCGTATATTTTTACCACAAAATAATAATGAACAAATATATGATATATTTTTATATATATACATAAAATCGAATTTAGCCGTTACAAATTGGATTAATAATAGAAGAAGTATATATAATAGTGTCTTATTAAACAATGAATACGAATCCGGAGATAGAAATAAAAAACAGGGATTACATAAAATGGGTTCTATAAATAATATATCAGAAGATATAATGCAAGATTCGGATTTCTTAAATAATTATAAATTAACAAGTTATGTACGTATTCCATATAAATATCTTTTATTAAATGAAAACAAGCCTAAATGGTTTTCTATGAAGAATATTGAAACAAATGTTCATGAATATAATATATCTTTTTTTGCTAATTTAATACCTTATCATGCTTATAAAAAAAGACCCAAAAGATTAGAATATAAATTATCTAGATATTTTTTTCGTGCTTTAATATATGAAGGATTACATTTCCCAGCAAAAGGATATAATGCTTTTCCAGATCCTTATATTAAAATTGAACTAGCTGGACAAGTAATTAAAACAAGTACTATTTTACATACATTGAATCCGAATTATTATGAAGCATATGAAGTACAAGTTATATTACCTACTAATTTAAATTTAGCTCCTGATATATCTATAGAAGCCTTATCTGTAAATAAATCTTTTTTATATAATGATGATATATTATTGGGATCATGTACATTTCCTATTATGAAAGTACCAACTGAATGGAAAAAATCACCTATATGGATACCCTTAAAATCATCACAATATAAAAAATGTAAAGCTAAACTTCTTGTTGCTTTTGAATTAGTACCTGCAGAAAAAGTTCTAGATGATACATATCCATTTTATGATGATATAAGACCTTCTACTTTACCTGGTCACGTGTCTTTATTTTTAATAGGTATACGAATGTTTAAACCTTTAAAAGATCCTTCTGTAACGGTTTGTTTTGGTAGAGATGTTGATGATACATCTCAATTTTTGTGGCATGAAACTACTAATAAAGTAATATCAGGGAAAGAAGGTAATTGGAACTTTTTAAAATATTTTTCTTTAGATGTTATGTTACCTAAAAGAATGCAACACCATAGTTTTCTTGAAGTTAGAATAGAAGATAGGATATTAAATAGTGGATTCACAGGAACTACAGTTGGTAATAAGCATCCTGTAAATGCAACAAATAATAATCTTTTAATAGGGACTGCATATATAACTCTAAATCCATTACTTCCATGGCTAGATAATTATGAAAAAAATGAATGTGTAGAATTATTTAAGTTACATTTACTGGAAGAAGTTTTAATAGAAGATGCAGAGATGGATAGAAAATCTTACAACAGTGCATTGATATATAAAAAGAGTTCAATAATGTCAAGGAAATTGTCTAATGATAATTTTGAAACGCAGGAGATGGGAGAAGAAAATGGTATATTTAATGATATACCCATGAATACTTTGGAAGAAAATGTGACCATTAGAGGGGATGATAACAGTGATGATGAAAGGGATAATAGTTATGATGATGACAGGGATAATAGTTATGATGATGACAGGGATAATATTTATGATGATGACAGGGATAATATTTATGATGATGACAGGGATAATATTTATAATGATGACAAGGATAATATTTATAATGATGACAAGAATAATAGTTATTATGATGACAAGAATAATAGTTATGATGGTGATGATAAAAGTGGTCATTATAATCATACGTGGGAAGATAATAATAATAATAATAATAATAATGTAACTCGTGATCATACTTGTAAGCATAAAAATGAAGATAATAATAACAGAAAAGAAGACGAAAAAAGAAAAAGGGAAAAAAAAAATATATATACAACAAACAATGATAAAAGAGAAAATAAGAACACACATATTAATAACAAATATAAACATGTAATAGATATAAAAAAGAAGAAAAGAAAAAAGAATATAAAGAAATATATAAATAATGAATATGTTCCATACAATGATCCAGATTTTTCTAATGTACGTATAGAAGAGACATTAGAACATGTATGTTTTAAAATAAATGATTTAACAAAAAAAGAGAATACATATATATATTATAATGATGAACAAGAAACCTTATGTGATAGTATTTCAACTGAGAAAAGAAAAAAATTAAAAGATATACATTTTTTTAAAGGTGGTAAACATGATGATAAAGAAAAAAAAAGTACCATAATAGATAGAAAACAACCTACAACGATATATGGATTTAATGAAGACATGTTAAATTTTCAATTATCTTTAGCCGACGATGATGAACAAGAAGAAATTCAAAGAGATGAAATGTTATATGAATATGAGGTAGATATGAATACAGATGATTTACCATATTTAAGAGCAACAATTTTTAGATGTACAGATTCAGGAGTTCCTGAAGCAGTTGGATATTTGAAATATATATGTAATGTGTATGATGAAAAGACAATGTATTTAAAAAAAGAAATGATAAAGAAATGTGATGATTTAGTAAGAGAATATAGATTAACACGTAATTTAGTAGTACGTGCATATATTATACAAGCAAGAGGTTTAAATCCACCCTCAGGTGCAACCGATATAACAACATATATATGGATAAAGAATAGTAATGATATGACAAATATTCCAGGAGGATTATCTCATAATATAAAAGATACAGGTCATACAAAGAAGCAAGGATATAAACCAGAATTTAATAGATGTTATCAATTATTATGTTCATTTCCTGATGAATCAATTGTACAAGTATGTATAATGAATCAAGGTTCTTTATCAGATGAAATTATAGGATATACATATATAGATATGGAGGATAGATATTTTAATCAAAAAATTCGACAATTAATGATAGATGATATTATGCCAATAGAATTAAGATCTTTAAAATTAGAAAATAGTACAATATCTCATGGATCTTTAAGATGTTGGTTTGAAATATTTAATGAAGAATTTGCTCAACTAAATCCCATAAAAGTTTTATGTTCCAATGAACCTGATGATTATCAATTAAGACTTGTTATATGGAAAGTAAATAATGCTGCTATGGATGATAATTCGACAATAAGTTTATTTGTTAGATGTATTTATACAGATGAAGATCGTGAAGATAGAAGAGATACAGATACACATTATAATAGTAAAGATGGAAAAGGAATATTTAATTGGAGATTTGTTTATAATATTAAAATACCAACTAATGCAACAAATATTAAAATTCAAATTCATAATTATGCTTTATTATCATCGAATGAGCCTATAGGTGAGGCAACCTTAGATTTGTCTGCTCATTTTTATAGGGCACGTAAGAAAAAGGGTTATTACCCGATACCCAGGTATAAACATGAAAACACGCATGTTTAAACATATATATATGTATGTATGTATGTATATATGTATGTATATATTTATTTATTTATTTTATTTTTTTATTTTAGATTTTGGCTATCGTGTAAACACCCAGCTCACAAAAATAAAGTAAGAGGAAATGTAGAAATAGAAGGGTCCATTCTAATAAAATCTGAGGCTGAACTTGACCCAGTTGGTAATGGAAGGGATGAGCCTAATAAAGATCCTTATTTACCTCCAGTTACTGAAAATAGAACATATGTTGATTGGGTGACGATAAATGAAAAATTTGGTGCTGCAACAGCTTCGATTATGTATGGCTTAAAATGGACAGGTGGGAAGAAAAAAAAAAAAAACACACACACAAGAACATATATATATATATATATATATATATATATATATATATATGTATATGTATTATTTTTATTACAAAATAAGAAATTTTTTTTTT
>NC_033653.1:215284-220109 GCF_001601855.1 Plasmodium reichenowi | reverse complement strand
TTTTTTTTTTTTTTTTTTTTTTTTATTTTTTTTTTTTTTATTTATGTATATTTTTTAATTGTATATATAAAAAAATAATAAATAATCTAAAAAACGTATTTTTCTATTTTCATATGTAGGAAGATTTTCAATTACACAATTTTCCATATGTGTTAATCTTTTAATTAAGGTCCATAAATTATTATATATGTGAATGTACTGAAAATGTTCATGTTGAATTTGCTTAACATATATAGTATTTTGACACAATGCATTTATAACAGTATGTAATTCTTTTTTATAAAAGGATCTTTTAATTATTTGATCTTTATGATTAGGTTGTGTAGATTTAATAATTTCATAATAGAATCCATTATCTAATGCAAAAAGAGCTGTATTTATGAATTCATTCATATTTTTATATATTAAAAGTATTTCATGTCTATCTTTATATAAAGACATATCTACTATGAAATATAAGAATGATGATAAGATTTGTATTTTTCTAGGTATAGAAACATATGGTGTTTGTCCAATAATATATGTACCTAAATCACTTTCTTTTTTTATTATAAGATTGATTGCTTTTCTATATAATTCATTTGCTTTTTTATGATTTTTTTTATCATAATCATAAAATTCAGCAATATGGAATATTACTTCCACATTATTATACAACAAATTATTTTCAACATAATCATATAGAGTAAATGCTATTAAATTATATTTTAACATATCTAAATATGTTCTTGCAACTTCTGTAATATGTAGAGCACATTTATCATCTGTTAACATACATCTCTTTATCCATGGTTCATAATATATTATATTTGAATATTTTTTTTGATTAAAAAATTTATAAGGTGTATTATCTGGTATAATTTCTGGAGTAAAGTATATAACACTAAATTTGCCATTTCTAAATAAAGTTTTATAATTTTTATCATCATATAAAACTCTATTACAAAATCTCATTGTCTTTTTTTTTTTTTCACATCTAGCATAATTAGAATCAATATTATCAGATATAGTAAACACATTTATTTTGGAACCTGATGATGAACATCTATATATATTACTTATAAAATATCTACTTTTATATTTTTCAAAAATATATTTTTTCCCATCACTAAAAGGAAGACAAGCTGAAAACATATAATAATCTTGAACCCTCTTTCTCAAATTACTATCTTCATATTGTGGATGCAATACAAATTTATAATTTGTAGTACATCTTAAAAAGCTTGATGTGGGTATATCAGCAATTAAAGCTTCTCCTTCTTTTATATTCTTTTTTAACCATATGATTAAATCTAAATTTTTTTGTAAATTTATGGGTTCGTTGTTAATCATATTCATGTATTCGTATTGTGGGAAATATTTTTTGAATGGGTATGCGCACTGCACTAGGCATATGGAAAAAATTATTATTTTGTGCAGCCGTCCTTTATTCACTCTTCTACGGAAAAGTAATAAATAAATATAAATATATATATATATAATGATATAGTACCATTATTATGGTTTCATTATAGTATCATCATAATATCATTATAATATAATTATAGTAGTATCATGCATACATACATATAGGCACATATATATATATATATTTATTTATTTATTTATTTATTTATTTATTTATATATGTGTACAAATTTTTTCATATACATTTTTTATACATGTGAGTGTGCTGACTTACTTTGATTGTAGAAAATTTTGGGAGGTCAAGAAATAAAGGTCATTCAAAAAACGAGGAGAACCGATTAGACTAGAAAAGAGACATATAAGAGGTAAAGCTAAAACACGCAATCTAGATATAATTAACATTAATAATATAAAAAATACTAGTTGGTATATCAAAAAAATGAATGAAGATTTGAATATATAATACTGTTGTGTTTGTTTTCCTTTTAAGAGTTGTTTACAATAATTTAGAATATAAATAAAGAAAAGAATATTAAATATAATAAAATATTCATATACAGCTGATTCTTTTAACATATCAAACATATATTTAGAAAAAGGATTAAATTCAGAACCAGAACTATATAACATAGTATCAAAATTATGATTAGCTAGTTTTAATCTTACTTTTAATAAAGATATAACATGAGAATCATCTTTATCTTTTGAAAAAATTATCAAACGTAAAATTAAAAATATAAAAATTGATGTTAATCCTTTTTTCAAAATAAATATCCAATTTTTAATTATATAAAGATTTTTAAATAATGTACATAAGTTAATTTCTTTATTATTATATTTATTTGTAGGTTTATCATTTATATCTTCATTTTTTCTTTCTTCATATTGATTATAAGAATTATAATTATTACAAGGATACTTATTATTATTTTTTAAGTTATTTATCTTATTAGTATTGATCATTTCATGATTTTTCTCTTTGGTAGTTGTAACAAATGTACAAGTCTTAGAATGTTGATTGCTGGTTTCATTCATATTATATATATTATTATTATTATTATTATGTTCATCATCTTTTTTTTTTTTGGAGAAATAATTGAAAATTACGTTGGTAGTTAATATAGCTATGAGGACATATGGAAAATACGTGCATAATAAATACCTTGGGAAGAAGGTCATAATTATTGATAAGAAATAAGAAAAACAAAATATAAAAAGAATATTATTTAATTTATTTCTTATGTTATATCCTAATAAATCTACAATAAATAAAGAAACGATATGAGTCACTGATACGAACACGGAAAATTGCCAAAACAGAAAGCACAGCAAGGAAGAAAAAAATAACCCTATGTATTTTAATATGGCAATCTAAAAACGATAAATAAGAAAAACAGACATGTGGTATAATAAGTTCAAATATAAAACAATTCACAACAAATATGAGTATATATATGTGTATATGTATATATGTATATGTATATATGTATATATGTATATATGTATATGTATATATGTATATATGTATATATGTATATGTATATATGTATATATGTATATATGTATATATGTATATGTATATATGTATATATGTATATGTATATATGTATATATGTATTTCCTACCTCCTTGTCCTTAAGAATTATATATATAAGTATTATATTGCACCACATAAATACAGATGCAAAGTTTTCTCTCAAAGGAAAAGCTAAAATTGTAAAAAATATATATCACATATATATATGTACATATGTATGTACATATGTATATATGTTTTTACCTGATAATCTCATTATAAACTTTTCACGAAAACATGAGAAAAACAACATTAAAAATATAACTCCAGGAAAATAAGATTTGCCTAAAATATATATATATATATATATAATATATGTAAGTTCCAAGACATATTTTTTGAAAATAAAAAAATATTAAATGTGTTTATTTTTTTTTTTTTTTATCTTATCTAAACCTATATATACTGAAAAGAAAAATAGGACACTGACACTAGCAGCTTGCAGAAAAATAACTATGAGAAAAAAAAAATAATAATATATATATATATATATATATATATATGTATATATTTTATAATTATGTTGATAATACAAACGAATTAATATTTTTATATATACCTGCATATACATAAAAATTATAAGGCGTCAAAATATATGATTCTAAATTTAGCCCTTTCCATAAGGCCCCAAGAATAATTTCTAAAAACATTTCACAAAAGAAAAATTAATATATATGCACATATATATATATATATATATATATATATATATATATATATATATATATTTATATATTTATTTATTTGTATAGTTTTTATTTTTATTATACCTGGATAAATATTAAAACGTTTTATTGCATTTATAGTATCGGGATATTCACTTCTGTTGTCTTTACTAAAATTTTAAAATAAAAAAATATTATCTATATATATATATATATACTTTTAGTATATCGTCTTATGTATTTACGAATTACAGTAAGTAATTTATGCCTTCTCCAAATGTGTTCGATTTTACTATATCATTATAAAAGGAGAAATAAAAGGATTCCTATAAAAAGGTGCAAACATATATGATATGATATTACATTATATTATATTATATTATATATGTGTGTATATCTATATATATTATAAAAAAAAAAAAAAGTAAAAATATACTTTACATATTTATGTTGTGCTTTTACTTCTGAGTATAAGGAAAGTTTCTGCTCAACATAATTTCGATCAAATCCATATCTATATCTCTTATAAAATGTAAGAGTAACAAAAGCACTAAAAACAATAAAAATAAATGAAATTATATATATATATATATATATATATATATATATTAATATGTTTATATATTTATATATTATTATTTTTTAAAAGGAATATAAAATTTGTAGAATTCATATATCAAAAAATAATAAAATATATAGAACATATCTAACATGTAATATATATATATATATATATATTTATTTATTTATTTATATTTATATTTATATTCATATTCATATTCATATGTGCATATTTATTTATCCATGTGTGCATATAATATAGTTCGTCTCGAAGAATCGAAAAATCTTATGGTTTTACCAGACTAAGGCAGATATGATGAAAAGACTAATCTTATTTTTTTTCATTTAGAAACATGGTATATTTAAAAAATAAAAATAGAAAAATGAATAAATATATAAATATATATTTTTGTCCTTCACATTTTTATTTCCAATAGAACATATATCTATTTTTAATCAACAAGATAATATTATTCTTTAAAAAATAAAACAAAATAACACTTTTAATAATAAATTGTTTTAAAAAAAAAAAATTATATAAAAAATTTAAAAAAAGGAAAAAAAAAAAAAAAAAAACACGCACAAATTATAAGTGAATTATATACTTATTGTACAC
>NC_033653.1:210262-212762 GCF_001601855.1 Plasmodium reichenowi | reverse complement strand
AAATTATTATTATGTACAAAATGGAAATTATAAAAATGTAGATATTATAAATATGAAGTATGATAATATTATGTCCATTGAAGAGAAGTTTCAAAGTGATAGTAGTTATGAACTTATAAATTTTAAAACAAATCAATTTAAAAAAAAAAAAAAAATTATTTCCGATGATGAAAAATATAATAATAATTATGAAAAAAAATTATATGTTCAAAAAGTTTTGTATCCTTATTATTATGAACTAGTATTAAAAGAAAAACTGATTACAGATATAAATATGATAACATCATATGACCCTTTAAATTTTAATCTTGAATATATTTTGATACATTTTACTCGACAAGCAATAATTAAACAATTTGTATGGAAACGGAAAATGTATAAATGGTTAAAAGGGATATTTAACAAGTCACAAGGGGAACAAGGTATGAAAAAAGTAAAAGGAAATGTTAATGTTGGAAGAAAGAATGATGACTATGAAAATTTTTATATAAATAAAAAAATGAACATGAATTTAGGACTTGACTTATTCAATGGAGGTATATCTTTTCTATTAATAAAAAATTTAGAATATATAAATAACTTTCCTATACATAAAAAGAATTGTATAATATTTTTACTTTTAAAATATATATATATGTGGAAAAATATGAATTTAAATGCTCATATGTTTATAATATCTTCTTCATCATCAACGTCTCATTATCATCATCATCATCATAATAATAATAATATTAATGTAATAAATAATATAAAAATTTACAACAATTCAAGTGATAATATCACTTCTTTATTTAATATATATATAAATAATTATTTTGTTTTTGTGTTTCCAAATTTTATTCATAGTAGTAATAGGTATCAACTATTAATCAATTTATTTAAAAAATATAAATTATACTATCGTAAAAATGAGATTAAAGAGCTAGCTAAAATAACAAATAATTTTAATATAGACAATATAAAAAAATTATTCCAAGATGAATATAGAGAAAGAATCATAGATCATTTAAAAAAAAAAAAAAAAAAAGATACATCACAAGAAATTATCACAAAGAATAGTTATATTATAAAAGATATTTTTCAAAAAGCACGTAAAGGGAAAAATCAATTTTTTTCTAAAAGTTTAAATCTTCAACAGGATTCTCATATATATATACATATGCATGAAATTGAAATGTATAAGAAGAAAAAATATGAAATGTTTTCAAAAAGTGGTATATTTGAAAATTATGGATTTAACGAAGTTATTGGAGAGGATGAATTAATAACTCAGTTAAAGAACCAGATCGTGAGTAAATTTAATATGAAGGAGAGTAAAAATATGGGATTAAACAAAATAGATATGTATGATATGGTGAATGATAATGTAAATGTTAATAATAATAATAATATAAAGGAGTATGAAATTAATAATATACATGAGAATTATAAAAGTCATTATAATAATGAAATGCATGAATCAAATTCAATGTGGGAGGAAAATATCTCCAATTTTAATGAACTCGATACTGTGGGCATATTACTACATGGTAATAGTGGATCTGGGAAAAGTTTTATTGCTAAAAAAATTGTTGAAGAATGTAATTGTAATTCTGTTATTATTAATTGTTCAAACATATTTAATAAAGTTATGGGAGAATCAGAAAAATTTCTAAACGAGATCTTTGAATATTGTATAAACAAATTACAACCATGTATCCTTTTACTTGATAATATAGAAACTATATGTTATAAAGAAGATTGTACAACTGTTGAAAATTTTACTACAAGATTGAAGTTATGTTTTTATGAAAATATAGATAAAATTCATTATGAAAAGAAATGGAAAAGAAATCCTTGTTTCCTTTTAATTATAGCTACTACAAATAATATAAATAATATTGATGATAATTTGTTAACACATTATCGTTTCAAATATATTTATCAAACTACACATTTCCAATATTGGAAAGAACAAGATATTTATAAATTATTCTATAAATGTTTAAAAAATAATAATATAGAATCTACCAATTTTTTATATTCACACAAATTTAAACACTTTGTTGATGAACATATTATAAAAGTTCAATATAAATTATCTCCTTTATATATATACAATCTTTGTACCTATGCTTTGACGTATCGTTTAAGAAATGCCCTCAAAGGTATCTTAGAAAAAAAAAAATAAATAAATAAAATAAAATAAAATAAAAAAAAAAATAAAAAAAAAAAAAATAAAATAAAATAAAATAAAAAATAAAATAAAATAAAAAATAAAATAAAAAATAAAATAAAATAAAATCGTGATCACTTTATCATATGTTTTATCTTTTTATTATTTTTTAGGAAATGAAAACGAACTGGATGTCGAGGATTTCTATGAGTCCGTAAAAAGAATGATATATTAAAACGTATATTTTTTTTTAGCAATAAAATATATATTATATATATATATATTAATATATTAGTTTTCTTTTTTTTTTTTTTTTTTTTTTTATGTATTTTTAAATTTATTATT
>NC_033653.1:202205-210162 GCF_001601855.1 Plasmodium reichenowi | reverse complement strand
TACATATATACATATATATATATATATATATATATATATATATATATATATATATATATATATATATATAATGTATATGTGATAAAAACAAATCATATATATTTTTACATATAGGTAATATTTTTTGCGAATATAGATTAACATATATATATATATATATATATATAATTTTTACATACTTATTATAAAATGATAAGAACTAGCGAAAAGGTGGAGTATTGCAAATCCAAAACCATGACTTGTGACGATGATTATTTATCATTGAAATCTTCGAAGACCCTAAATATAGATAAGGGAGAAGAAGAATATGAAAAGTTAGGGAATGAAAGAAGAGATGTACAAAATATGAATGATGCTGAAGATGTGTCATTATATAAAAATAAGAAATACAATCCAAAAAAAAATGTTGATAAAAGTAATGTTGATATGTGTGAGGGAAATAATATTAAAAGTACTGATAGAAAAAGTAATAATACAAAAAGAAACTCATCAAAATATAATGGTTTAGAAGAAAGAGATGATGAAGAAGATAATAATAATAATAATATGAATAATATGAATAATATGTATGATAGAAATATTGTGAATACAACATATTATGAAAATGTGCAGCATATGACTTCTAAAGATGAGAATGAGTCCTTTGATGATTATCCAAAAGAATCTAAAGACTTATCTGAAAAGCTTATGAATAAAAATATGTTAGATAATAATAATAGTAATAATAACAATAATAATAATAATAATAATAATAATAATAATAATACAATTATGAATGAAGAAGATATTTTTATGAAATATATAGAGGATACCAAAAATAATGATAGTTCGAACAATTTTATTAATAATAAAGAATTTATGTGTACCATGTCAAAAGATAAATATTCCGAAATGAACAGATCCACAACAGAAATATTGGATAATATGAATTGTATAGAATATACAGATGAATATAAACAAACGAACAATCAAAATTTTAATAGTACTATTATGATGAAAGAAGATACAAATAAGGATGATATTAAAAATGTTTATAGAAATATTTCTATGGATCCTAAAGATTGTTCAGGAATAAATTTTAATGAAATGAATGTAGAAGAAGATAATAATGTTGTCATTGGTAATAATTCGAATTTAGAAAGTTATGAAAATATGGGAAATGAAAGTTATACTGAAAACATTATGTATAAAAATAAAAAGGAACAGGATGAAGATGAAGATGATATTGATGAGGAAGATAAAAATTCAAATAATAATTATAATTTAAATGATCATAATAATACCATTGAAGCAGAAAGAAAAAAAAATGATACTTTTTATGAAAAAAATGAAGATTATAAGAATATGTTAAGTAATCAAGATATTTATAACGAAACGGAAAATGTTAATGATAATACCACCGAATGTACAACAGTTAAAGATGTGCACAAGTGTATTACAAATAACCATATGCAAGATAATTTATTAGATAATACATATTTACCTAAAGATGTGAATAGAAATTTCAGAAGTTATGAACAAGTGAATGTTAAGGATAATAATTCTTTATTACATACAACTATTGGTTGTGAAAATAAGAATAAATCATATGTCAATTTTCCTTTTAATACCGTAGAAAATAAAAATATACATATCATGATGGAAGAAGAAAAATACCGTGACCATAATAAAGTCCATCATGAAATAGGTGACAATGGTTATATAATAAATTCAAGAGATGATGTTGTTAATAATAAAGATTCATTTTATAAGAGCCTTTCTCAACAAATTTATATAGATAAAAATGGTAGTAAATATAATGTTGACATTTCAAGTGATCTTTTTGAAAAGAAATGCAATATAAATGATAAGAATATGAAAAATAATTATAATGAAAATAATGACATATTAAGAGGAGCAGGTCAAAATGATATGCCCAATAATATGTATAATATATCACAAAAAGGTTTCCATTTAAATCAAGAAGGAATTAATGATATGTTAAGAAACCAAAATAATATAGCATTTCAAAATAATCAATATAATGGATATATAAAAGATGAACAAAATAATATGAATAACTTGTGTGAAAGGATAGAACCAAGTTATATGGACTCAATGTCCAAGAGAGATAGTGAAGGGACAAAAAGCACTGTTCATAAGAATAATATTAATAGGAATAATAATAATCATAATGGTAATATAAATAAGAATAATAATAATATTCATGGTAATCGAAATAGTAATAATATACATGGTAATCGAAATAGTAATAATATTCATAGTAATCAAAATAGTAATAATACTCACAGTAATCGAAATAGCAATAATAGTAACAGAAATAATTACAATAGTTTTGTTGTTCCAGGAAATATGAACAGTAGTAATAATAACGATAATAATTATAATAATGATAAGAATTATAATAATGATAATAATGATAATAATGATAATAATTATGATAAATCTTTAGATGAATATTTCCGAAATAACCTCCCAGAAGATATTATTAAAAACATCAAATATGAAAATCCATCCAATACATATAATGATTTATTAAATAACAGAGACTATGATTTAATTTCAAAGAT
This sequence comes from Plasmodium reichenowi, assembly GCF_001601855.1. Classification (NCBI taxonomy): domain Eukaryota; phylum Apicomplexa; class Aconoidasida; order Haemosporida; family Plasmodiidae; genus Plasmodium; species Plasmodium reichenowi. The sequence goes on along the minus strand of NC_033653.1, from coordinate 207,592 downwards.
AAAAGAAAACCCTGTGTATTATGCTTCAGAGAAAGAAAAGAAACGAATGAAGAATAAAGATATGAAACAACCTAAATATGTTTCAAATGAGAAATTGGATTTAGATGAACATACACATATTTATAAAAATAATAATGAAGATAATAATAATAATAATAATAATAGCATGAATAGAGATACAACTATTATATCTAAATGTGATAATCATGAAATGAATTATGGTCAAGGAAATTCTTATATACTTCCTACATGTCAAAGAAATGATTTATTAAAGGATGATAGGAATCCTATGTTATCTATTTCAAAACAAAAGATAAAAAATATTTGGAGCAAATTTAAAAATAATACTTGTAAAGAACATAATGTGAATAGAATATCTGAAAGTAAGAATAATAATTATGTGCACAAAATGGAAATAATGAATATTCCAAAGAAAGGATTAGCTAATGAGTATTATAATTATCCATACGACAACAACAACAACAACAATAATAATAATAATAATAATAATAATAACAATAGTAATAGTATTATTAATAATAATAATAATAATAAAGAGTGTATTAATAAACCAATAATATATATGAATCATATCAATAATAATAATATGGATAAACAAATGAGACCTAAATGTATCTTTAATTGGAAAATAGCTAAAAAGTCGTTAATGAAAATGTTACATAGTGCACATAATTTTTATTTCAACGGTGTTAAATATTCAGATTGGAAATTTACGTGCATACCAACTCTTGGATTTTCTAAATCTAGTAATAGAGTTCAACAAATGTATAGAGCTTTTGTTGTTCCAAAAGATAGTAATGTAAAAAAGGAAGTTAAATTATTTATTAAAAAAATTCCTATATATATATGGGTTAAACAATTTAATTTGATGAATGAATATGATGGAGAATATGTAACAGATGGAGAAAATTTTGTAATGGAAGCTACGGCTTTAGCTTTTTTAAATGAGTATCATCCAGGAATCACACCCAAGTTATATAAAATATTATATGAACCAGATAACAAATATATTAATGAAGGACTTTCACAGAAATCTATGTATAATAATTTAAATGTTTTTAATGATATGTTAAGTGAAAGATTGAAATGTAATGCTGGTGGTAATATTGTTATCGTCTCTGAATTTTTTAATGAAGATATACTTGATTTTATAGATCGTAGACAAAAAAAATATAATATGAAAATAAGTAATAATGAAAAAAGTTTTATATTATACCAATGTTTAAAATTATTAATACGATTACATGATGCAGGTTTATCACATTTAGATTTAACACCAGAAAATATTTTAATCTCTGATAATTATGAATTACGTTTCTGTGACTTATCAAAAAGTACACCTATCTATACATACAATTTAAGACACATTAAAGATATGAACCGTCTCTATTTATTTGAATCATGTGAACCTACTATTGCAAAAGGGGCATATATGCCACCAGAATGTTGGAAAATATATTGGAAATATGATACAATGAAAATAAAAAATCCTCTAAAAGATTTAAAGCATATTACAGATCAAGAAAAACGAAAACAATTTTATTTCGATGTTTCTAATGCTGATAAGTTTATGCTTGGTGTGTTCTTCTTTTGGATTTGGACGAACGGAAATTTATGGAAATGTTCAGATCCATTACAAGATGAGGATTTTTTCTATTTCGTAAAATGTGATATGAATTTTGATAATTTTGAGTTAACAAAAAATTGGCCAAATGAGTTAAAAGATATCATCAAGGTAGCATAACAATGTATTATTATATAGTATTATATGTTGTATAAATGTTTCATATTGTTGATTTAATATATGATAATTTAAAAAAAAACAAACAAATCTTAAACAACCTGATATATATAATATATATATATATATATTTCTTCTTTTTTTACAGCAATTGTTACATGTAGAACAGAGAAAGAAGTTGAACTTGAAAGATCTAAGCGCACATCCATGGTGGTCTTTCAAGTTATAATTTGTCAGCATTATTGTTACATATATATATATATATATATATATATATAATATTTTATTTTCATATATAATGAAATAATTTCAAAATAGACATGTGGAAATCTCAACATTTTTGGATTTCTTACAAAAACTTATATAACCATCTTTATCTTTATAATATAAAAATATATTCTTTTACACAAATATATATAAGTAGATATATATTTTTCCCCATTTTACATATATAATAAAGTTAATATATATATATATATATATATATATATATTTTTTTTTTATCTTTATTTTTTAAAAAATAAAAAAGAATGTTTATTTATTTTTTTATTTTTTTATTTTTTTATTTTTTTATTTTTTCATTTTTCCATTTTTCCCTTTTTTTGTTTTCATTCATTTTTAAAAAATCCTTTTCCTTTTTAGTACTTTTTTCTGTATTACATTTAATAAAATTTATCATATTTTAAAATAAATCAGTTCAAAAAAAAAAAAAAAAAATAAAAATAATATAGTTTTTTTTCTTTTCTTGACATATAATATATATATATATATATATATTAAAAGTTTATTAAAATTTAAAGAGTTATTTTATATATCATTTAAAATAAAATCCAAAATTAAAAAGAAAAAAAAAATTAAAATAAAACACAAATATGTATTAATATATTTGATAAATATATTAAAACAAAAATTGGGAGAAAAAAAAAAAAAACTGGATATTTTTATTATGTATCACAAAAAAAAAAAAAAATTAAAATAAAATAAATCATTAATAATTAATAAAAGAAGGTAATAAATTAAAATAAAAAATATATTAGAACATACATTTATAATATATATGTTCACGTTAAAATCATTGCATACACATTTGAGTTTTTTTTTTTTTTTTTTATAATTCTCTTTATTTGTGTAATTTCTTTTAAAGATAAAAAAAAAAAAAGGAATTATTTTGGGTGGCGCGCCATACATAATTTGTAAAATATATATACTTGTAAAATAATATAAAAAAGGGTACTTTTCCTTATATATATAAATATACATAAATATAATATATATATATATATATATATATATATATATATATATATATATTATTCATCAATTAATTAAACAATCATTACATCCCTAGTTTTGCCCTATGTAGATAATTCCGTGGATTATATTTCTGCTAAGTATATATAATAATATAACAATATAATCATGGTTATTTTACAAATTTTTTATTATTTTCGTTATAGTTAAGAATCCTTATGTTTAAAAAAATACTTTTTCATAAAATAGAAAATAAATCCAAAACCCATACCTACAAGAGAACCAACTATAACTTGTAATACGGTGTGATCTTCAACTTCAACACGACTCCAAGGTATGGGGAGTAAGGTAAGAGTAGCTATTACATATGTAATAATACTCCATTTGTCTTTTTTGTGTTCTGTAATATGAAGTAAAAGATAAGTTAATAAAGCTATTGCAAAGGAACTATGACTTGATGGCATACCATAAGTTGGTAAGGCACTATTAATTGGTCTTGGTTTTTTAAATATTCTTTTTAAAAATAAATCACTAATTAAGGTTTGTGTAGGCATTATAAAAATAATATAAAGTAAGTTTTTATTAAAAGTAATTATGAAACTAAATACTGTTAAAATCATTATTAAAAATGGAACATATCCATATACTGTTGCTATTACTGATGAGAAATTATTTACATTTCTTATTGTTACGGATAACATTCCATATAATTCTATTATACATGTTTTAAATAAAATAATTTTTTTAGGTTTATCTGTCATTAATTTTTTAAAAATTTTAAATGATTTTAATTTATCAACTAATTTATATTTTGCTTCACATATTGGATAGTTAGCATATAATTTCTTAAATGTCTCATTATTATCTATATAATAATTCGTTTCTAATTCAGTATTTGTATATATTGGTTTCAAACTATTTATCTTTTTACTACGCAAATTTATTTTCATCTTTTCATCAATATATTCTTCCATCTTTTTATTTTTTTCCTCTTTATTATCACTGGAGTTTTTATTAGGAGAATCTTTATCAGACCCCCCAAATATAAGATAATTTATTATATTTATGCATTGTATTGTATTAAACAAATAACCAACATGTAATAACGTAGGTAAATAAACTTTTATTAACATACTAAACTAATTTTTATATATAAGGAGATTTTATAAAATCACATGAAATGTTTTATTTATTTTATTTTTATATCATTACAAAGTACATATCATCATAAATTCTTAAACATATAAAAATATTATATATATAAATATATATATATATAATATTTATTATTTTGTTCACTTTTTATAGCTTCGTACAAAAAAAATTTATATATTTTTTATTACTATATTATTTATAATCTTCATATTATTCACTTTATACGTAATTGTACTTTTTATTTTTATTTTTAAAAAAAATGACAAATGAATATAAAATAAGAAATATATATATATATAATATATATATATTACATACATATAATATAATATTTATAATTATTAAAAAAAAAAAAAAAAAAAAAAAATTAAATTCATATACTTTTTTAAAAAACAAATTACAAAATTTAAATACAATTTTTTTTCTCTTTCATTTCATAAAAAATATATATATAATATATATAATTAAGAAAAAGAAAGCATTCTTAATTTTCAAAAGAAAAAAATTACAGAATCTAATTATTATACTTTTATATTTTATGTATATTGCATATATATGTAATATATAAATATATATATATATATATATAATTATATGTATATATAATTATATGTATATATAATTATATGTATAAAAAAATATATTCATAAATTTTTTTTTCTTTTTCCTTCTGCCAAATTAATAATAGATTATAAATAGTATATATAAAATATATATTATTATTTTATATATAAATATATATTTTTTTTTTCTGTGTGCATGTTTGCATGTTCTTTTTCTTTGTTATTTTAATTTATATATTATATATAATAATAATAAATATTATTTTATATTCATATTGTTATATGTTAGTTTAATAAATTGATTATATATTGTATTAGATTATTTATATAATATAATAAATAAATGCCCATTTTATTGAGAAAATTATAATGTAATTATATAATAAATATATATTTTATTAACAAATATAATAAAAAAAAAAAACTCTATAGAAGTATTATATATATATATAATATTTATTAATGAAGAATCATGTTTGATATATAATAATATAATAATGTAATAATAGTTTCTAAATTTATTTTATAATATATTTATTTATATATATAAATATTATACGATTATCTTATATTTATTTATATATTATATATATTATATATATATATATATTTTTATATTTGTTTTTTTTTTGTTTTTTTTTTTGTTTTTTTTTTTT
>NC_033653.1:181463-201818 GCF_001601855.1 Plasmodium reichenowi | reverse complement strand
AAAAAAAAAAAAAATTTTAAAAATATTTTTAAAATTTTTTTTTAAATTATTTTTTTTTATATATAAAAATTTTTATTTTTTTTTTTTTTTTTTTTTTTTTTTTTTTTTTTTTTTTTTTTTTTTTTTTTTTTTTTTTTTTTTTTTTTTTTTTTTTTTTTTTTTTTTTTTTTTTTTTTTTTTTTTTTGTTTTTTTTTTGTTTTTTTTTCCTAGTTCTAAAATCTATAAATTAAATATATGGAAAAAAAAAAACCCAAAAAATAAAAAATAAATATATTTAGTAATAATAAATTATTCCTATAAAAATAATATTATAAAATAATAAATATTTTAAAATAGGTTTAAATAATAATATAATGATTTATTATTGTAGTATGAATTTATAAGAGTTTAAAGAAAAAAAAAAAAAAAAAAAAAGGGGGGTCTTCGTAAAAATGGTACAATATTTTTAAAGGAATTTATAAATTATATATATATAGCTAAAAATCTATTGATCCTTATATATACATTTAAAAATATTAATAATATATCTATATATAATAATAATAATATATAGGATCATAATATGGAATAAGAATTTTTCCAAAGCATATTATATTTTTACCATTTAATAATAAAAAGAATTTTTATATATATAAAATATATTATTATTAATTATAATTGTTCATTCGATAATTTAGAAATATATATTATAATAATGAAATTTTTTTTTCCCCATTTTAAGAAAAAATTAATAACAAATGTGGTTAGTAAATAATTATTATTTCTTATATTTTATAAAGGTTCTAATTAAAAAATTGTTGAATATATTTATACTTGACCTTTTTTTAAAGGCTCATAAATAAATATACATATATATATATATATATATATATATGTATATAATCTATTAAGTTTTATACTCATAAAAATATGATAAAAAAATAGCTAATCCTAAAATGACTTAAAAAAAAAAAATAATAAAAACTTATATACTGGATAAACAATATTTAAAAGAAAAATAAAATAATGAAATGGAAATTTATGAAAAATTAAGAAAATATTACCTTTATAGGAATATATCAAATAAAATATATATACATACATATATTAAATATTTATAATCGTTTTGTCTTAATAAAAAAATTTGAAAAATTATATTAAACATAAACATATATATTAAACATAAACATATATATTAAACATAAACATATATATTAAATATAAACATATATATTAAATATAAACATATATATTAAATATAAACATATATATTAAATATAAACATATATATTAAATATAAACATATATATTAAATATAAACATATATATTGAATATATATATATATATATTATATATTAGGGAAAAAAAAAAAATATATTGTTGAAAATAATTTTTTTATCGAAATATACGCATTAACTATTTTAATGTAAAATAAAGAATGTGATATTATTTAAAAAAAAAGAAAAATAATAATTTCCAAAAGCAAAAAAAAAAAAAAAAAAAAAAAAAATGTATACACAGGGTGCGTAATATATTATATATATTATGTATATCATCTTTTTTCATTATTATATAAAAATAAAAAAATAGGAACATTATATTATATATAATATAATATATATATTATTATTATACATTTTTTTTATTTAAAAAATATAGGGGAATATTACATTAATATAATTATATATATATTATGTATATATAATATATATATTATGAAATTAAATAAATAATCGTTTTTTTTTTGGTTTTTTTTTTTTTTTTTTCAATTCATATTGTATGCCTTTTTAGCATGTATTTCATTTTACTCTATTTTATATTTTATATTTTACATTTTACATTTTACATTTTCTTTATTTTTATTGTCCATTTTTTTGTGTTTTTTGTATTTTCGGAATATCCATTTATGTTTTTAAGTATAATATATTTGTTGAAAATATTTTGAAAATGTAATTTCATTTTTTCCCCTTTTTCTTTTTCTTATTTTTAAATGAAACAAAAGTATTTTTAAAAAGATACAACTTTTATTTAATATCATAATATTTTTATAAAAATACAGCAACTTTTGAAAAGGAGTTCAAATTGTATTATTTCGTAGATTAATTTAAAATTTGTTCACAAGTTATATATATTTTATATATATATATATATATATATATATATGTAATACATATATATGTATATATCGTATACATTTCTTTTCTTTTCTTATCTTTTTTTTCTTTTTTGTATATCCCAGTAAAATAATTTATTTGAAATATAACATAACTTTTAAGATAAAACAAAATTGTAAAATAATATATTTTTATATGTTATTTATTTTCTTGTCATCTTTTTATATGATTTTTAAAATATGTAAAAATAGATTAATGTAAATATTATACTTAATCCATCTTGATATATTCTATTTTTTTTTTTTTTTTTATATATTTTATAAAATATATAAAAAATGAAAAAAGAAATTTTATGACCATTTTTTAAAAAATATGAACGAAGAAACAAGCACACGAACATTATTAGATATACCAGGTTATTATTATGATAAAAAAAAAAATAGATATTTTCTAATTGATAATGAATTAAAAAAGGAATTAAAAAAAGAAGAATTTAATAAATCAGTGAATAACGCCAAAAAAAAAAACAGAGATACTAATAATGCGGAAACTAAAAAATGGGGGAAAAAGAAATTCCATCAAATTCATGGAATAAAAGAAATGAAAAAAAAAAAGAAAAATGCAAACAATAATAAATTAAATAATAATATTAAAAATTATAATGAAGATGGAATAAATACTATATATACCAAAAAAAAAAGTTATAATATTATAAATAGTAAAGAAACAAAATTAGAATTAATCAATAATGAATTAAATTTTTTAAAAAAAAATATATGTGAAAATCAAAATATATTTAATTTAATTAAGAGGATAAAAAATTATAATTTTAAAGAAGACTCCATTTTAAGTTTGCCACCCATTTTTATTAATTCTAATAGTTGTGAATATATTCAAGTGGAAGATTTATGTGAATATTCATCAAATAAAAATTCATTTTGTCATAAAGAAAATGATTGTTTAGACATTTTAAAATCTCCAAGATCTTTTAATAATAAAAGAACAGATAATATAAATGTCTCTTTGAACGATTATAATTACTTTAATTTAAGTCAAAAATTAATAGATAAATATAAACGAAAAAATAAAAACGAATTAGATAATTTTAATAAAAATGAATCCTTTGATACATATGGAAAGTATAGAAAAAATAGCATATTCAGTAATCAAACTGATGAATATAATGTTTCAAATTATAATTACACAAACAAAAAATATTATTGTGATAATAAATATAATATGACATATTGTAAAAATGGAAATAATATGTTTTCTTGTATTAATCCTGATTATATAGAAGAAAATTTATTAATTCCCAAACTTTATGGGAGAACATATGAAAAGTTAAATTCATGTAATATAAAAAATATAAAATCAAAAATAAGGGTAAATAGATATAAAGCGAATTTTTATTATTTTTATAATAATACTTATGATACGTTTGCCTTAGAAGCAAATAACACATCCAGAGAAATGAACATCAACAATAATAATGATAATGATGCTAATAATGATAGTAATGATAGTAATGATAGTAATAATAATAATAATAATAGTAATAATAATAATAATAGTAATATTTATAATAGTAATATTTATAATAGTAATATTTATAATAATAATATTTATAATAATAATAATAATAATAGTGGAAGGCACTTCATTTCGTTTAATAATATTTCAAATGATACCATTTATCAAGAAATGGAAGTACAATCTTTGGAAGACAGTCATATGCCCATTGGACATTTAGATGCCGTAACAAATGAAACACGTGTTTCTAAAACACATAAACCTTCTGAATCCTTTTTTCATTTATTCAGTAATCCTCAATATGATGATATTGTTTTCAGTACAACCAAAGAAAACAATTTTTCATTCAGTTTAGGGGCTATCGATATGAATAATTTCGTCCAAAAGAATAAAAAATCGTCCATATATGATGTTATTCATGAAAATGTCTATTATAGTACAGATACTAAATATTTGTGTAGTTATTCTAAAGAAAAAAGTGAACTATTATGTATTTCTCCACAAATATTATCTCATTTTAATATATTTAATGGTGAATATGTTGCCTATTCCTCTTATCCTAATACAAAAGATGAAAAAAGTCTTCTATGCTTATTAAGTATAAAATCATTTTTTCAATGTAATCCCAAAATAGAAATATATAGTTTCCCTGGAGAAGTTAATTATTTTAAATTATTTCCATCCATTCAAAGTGACAATTATAATAATAATTATTCTCTACACCCAACATCTGATGATTATTCTTTTTATCATAATAATGAAATTGACAAGATTTTTATATGTGGGTCATATCCATGTTTTAGTTTTAGTACCTTAAAAAATAACGTTACATATTGTATATGGGATAGTAAGAAATTAAAAGTGCAAGATTTACTGTCAATGAACGAAGATTTAACATCTTATATTGAAAATATTATTAACGGAAAACAATTTAATGTATACCAACAATTTGAAAATAATTCTCAAAAGAAATTAAGGTTATTTTCTTCGAAAAAAAGGAAAAAAAAAATATCCAAAGAACAAAATAAAAATCAACACGAAACATTCACAGATGAATTATATGAAAATAATACCAAAATGAATAATGATAATAAAATAAAATTTTGTAAAAAAGAGTTATATAATGAAAGCGATTTATACAAAGGTAATTCTGAACATTTCAAAAATGTCCATGGTACTTTTAACAAAAAAACACATGATTATTCATACCATCATTTTGATAATAATAATAATAATAATAATTATTACAATCCAAAGAAATCACCAAATTCAGCAAATTCGATTGAAAAAATTAAAAATAAATGTTATTTTTCATATAATCATTCTTCACAAAATTCACTCAAGTACAATTATAATGACAATAAAAAAAAAGGAATATGTTGTGAAAATATAAAAAAATCAGATAACAATATTTTTTTATGTTGTAATACAGAATATTTATATTTATGTGATTTACGTTGTAATTTGTTAAATACAATATCAAAGTTAAAGCCAAATGAAGGCTGTGTCAATAAAATTTATTCATTAAATAATAATGTACAATATGTTTCATCTAAAACAAATAATCATATAGGATTGTATGATATGCGATATATAAATTACAAACATAATGATGAAACAAAAAGTAATTTAATAGTCTCTTATGAAAGATTCATAGATAATGATAATCTTAAAAAACATCTTAATGATTTTTATGTTATAGATAATGAACAATATATTGTTTCCCTAGACACGTATACAAGTTCTGTATATATATATGATATAATGGGTACTACAACTAAAATTATAAATTTGGATGGAAATTCTGAATATTCAAAAAATAATGTTTTACATTGTTATACAAACTTATCTAAAATACCATATATATATTCATGTAGAAAATACGATGATTATTATTATAATTATTATAAACAGAAAATTTATGAAACCAAAGCTACTGATAGTAAATATGTAAATCATTTTAATCCAATGAAATCATATCCTAAAAAGGACTTATTTATAGGATTAAATGTTCAATCCATTTTACCTCTTTTTTATATAAAACAAAAATATAATAAACATAATTTCATTTCTATAAATGAAGGAGGCTTTATTTGTACAATAAATATATAAACATTCCTTTATTGAAAATTTTAATATATTATAATATATATTTCTTTATTTTAATATTTTATAATTTACTTAATTTTATTTTTTTCTTTTTTTTTTTTCGTTTATAAAAAAATATATTTGAAAGAAAATAATAAATTGAATTTTTTTTCTTTATTTTTAAAAAGAATAAAATATTTTATGTTTTTAATTCATACATATATATATATATATATAGAAAATATATATAAAAAATATATTTTTCTTTTTATAATATATATATATAATATATATGTAATTTTTTTTTTTTTAAGGTAAATAAATTTTATATATATATATTTTTTATATACAAATTTCATATATGTCATAGTTTCCTTTAATTAACATATTTTTTTTATAAAGTTCATTTTTTTATTTTTTTTTTTTTAAGTAATTTGTGAATAAACATATATTTGAAAAACCAAATTCACTGATAAAATACTTTATTATTTTTAAAAAGATTATATTTTATAATTTCTTTTTTTTTTTTTTTTTTTTTTTTCTTGTGCCTTGTAATATTTTCTTTCATTATAAAATAACAAAAAAAAAAGAAAAAAGCCTAATATATATTACAACAAATCATAATATTTACTAAAAAGCAATTTTCATGAATAAATAATATTTTTACATGTATTATTTGCTTTAAATTCAATAGTTATACAAAGTTTAGTAAATTTCTAAAATGAATAATGAAGTTGTATCAGAACAGGATGAAATAAATAATAAAGTAGAAAATTACATAAACCCTTTTGTTTTAGCAGATATATCGGATTTGGATTTCGAAAAAAGTATTGAAAAATCATTTGAATGTAATACTACAATTAGTGAATTTTATAATGAAAGTTTACCTAAAAAAGATGTATATCACACAATGTTTTTTGATGAAAAAGAAATTGATATATATCAATATAGAACATTACCAAAAAATTATTTAAATAGTATGTATAATTTATTAAGCACAGAATTATCAGAACCATATAATATTTTTTTACTCAAAACCGTTTTAAATGATTACAGTGAAATTGCATTAATGGTATGACATTTTCTTTATATATTGAACAAAAATATTATATGCAGTTTTGTCCTGTAATAAAAAAAAAAAAAACTATACATATTTTTTTATCTTTTTATTCTATATAGTGTATATATGAGGAACAATGTGTTGGTGCAATAATAAGCAAAATAACTACCAAATGTAAAAATGATGAAACAATCACTTTTGGATATATATGTAAAAAAAAAAATATATATATTATATATATATTATAATAATAATCATGTATAATATGAAAAATTGTATAATGCTGTATTGTCTTCTGTGTTTTATAAATAAATAAATAAATATATATATATATATATATATATTTGAATTGTATTGAATTTTAATTAATATACATTTCTCTTCCTTTTCTTTTAAATAAAAATAAAAAAATTTATAGGTATGATAGCTGTTCACAAATCCATTAGAAGTTTGGGTTTAGGTTAAAATATTATTTAAAGTATGTTTTTTTGTTTTATTATAATTTATAATTTGTGAAAATTTTTATTTTTTAGGTTCTTATTTATTAAATGAGAGTATTAAATTAATGCAAAACATTTATGGCATAAATGAGGTACTTTAAAAAAAGACCAAAAAATAAATTTTTTTTTTTTTTTTTTCTTATATAAATAAAAAAAATATTTTTTTTTTACATTTATATATTTTTCATCAGATTCATCTTGAGGCAGAAGCAACAAATTATCCTACATTACGTATGAATTATTTTATTATTCAAAAAAAATTTATTTATTACTATTATATATATAATAATTATTTATATGCATATATATATTTTTTAGGATTTTATGAAAAAAACGGTTTTATTAGAGTAAAAAGGAAACCCTATTATTATTTAAGCGGTGTTGATGCCTTCAAATTAAAGAAAATATTATAATATATATATATATATACATTTTTTTTTTTGTCTTTTATCTAACTGTTTTTGTTTTTTTGATTTAAATAAATATTTAAATCATTAAGACGTTTATTACATGCCACTAATGTTAGTTTTAACTTTTCCCTTTCTTTTAATGATTTAAAAAAAAAAAATACAACTTTGTTTTTTTTTCCTTTTGTTTTTTTTTTAATTTATACATTAAATGAAAAACTTATTTAAATATAATTTGTTTCATTTATTATAATTATCCTTTTTAAACAATACAAAAAATATATAAATAAATGCAAAATTTTACATGTAACATAAGCAACATGAGAAATATTTTATAGATATTTTATAAATTATACATTGTTTTTTTTTCTTTTTTTGTTATAATTTTGAATTTTAAAATAATCAATAAATTTTATTAATATGTTCATAATCTATTTTTTTTTTTTTTCTTAAATTTGTGAAATAAAATAATTCAAAATAAAAAGGTAATAATAATTAAAGATATATTAATATATATTTTACACATAATAATATTTAGAAATATTTATTTGAACCTTGAATGAATGTAGAAATTCTTCATGTGAACGTTTGATTATTCAAATATCAATAGAATAATTGTCCTTTTAAAAAGTTTATAAAGAAAGTTTTTGTTCGTTAATGAATAATAAATTATCATGTGACATTTATTTTTTTTTCATCTACATAATCGTATGTAAAATTTACTAAGCTAAAGTTTTTTAAAAATGTTAAGAATATGTTTAAAATTGGGACAATTATATAGGGATAGGGATAATGTTCAAAATATAGATTTAAAATATTTTGAATAATTATATAATTTAATAAAAACGCTTAATAAAATACTCTGCCTGATTGTTGTGTTTTGTTAATATTAAGTAAAAATATTATTAATTTGTGCGTGTTCATGAATGAACATTACTTGAAAATTCGTTAATGATTTAAGTACACACCGGTATTTATTCAAATGTAATAGTTTATTCTTTATGTTATAAGGATATAACTTCATATGTAATTTTTATTAGTTTGAATAAAAAACATATATTATACTAAATGTATTTATATTCTACAATATCAAATAAATGGTTAAAATTTTTGGATGAACTTTTTTTTTAATGTCCGTTTCATATAATATAGTAGTTTTATGGAATATGATCTAATATAAGATGTAATTCAAAAACATCTATTAATTCTACATTCCAAAAAGATATATTAACACTTTTGTATTATATTAAGATTGTTGTACTTATATTCCTTCTATAAATATATAATAAATATATATTTCTTATAAGTTGGATCTTCATTGAAATAAAAAGAAGTTACTTCATATATATTTAACCATATAAAGATAATTTTATAAGATGGAGTATAAATTTACAATTTGTTTCTAATTCATAAAAGAAATAAATTTATATCATTCTAAATGTCATACTAACATAATATATTTTCTTATATTAATTTAATACAAAGTTATTCTTTCTTTTTTAAATATAAACATATAAAATATCGTATAATAAAAGTTGATATTTCCACACATTTAAAATTTATTTAAAAATATTTTATAGTTTTTAATATTATTATAAAATTATATCTTCTTTAATATATAATAAATAAATAAACACTAATCATTTTAAGAAAGATAAAATTTGTTTATATCATATTTCTATACTTTTTGAAGTACATTATATTTTTTTTTTTTTTAAATACAAAATATTACATAACTATTATTACACTTAATATATTATATAAAATATACAATAATTAAATAAAAAATTAATTATATAAAGTCATATTTTCTTATATAAATAATAATTAACAAAAATGTAAATAAAATAAAAATAAAGTATAGAAATAATAATAATAAATAAATAAATAAATAAATAAAGGAATGTTTAATAAAAAAAACATATAATTTTAAATAATAATAATATAATATAGCATAAAAATGTTAATTTAATATATGTCTATTATTAAAAAATTAAATATATAGAATTAATTATTATATTTAATTAAATAAAATATAATTAATTAATTAAATAAATAAATAAAATATAAAAATAATTAATTAATTAAATAAAATAAAATAAGAATAAAAATAAATTAATTAAATAAAATATAAATATAATTAATTAATTAAAATTAAATATAAATATTAATTAATTAAAATAAAAATAAATTAAATAAATAAATATAATATAAATATATTAATTTTATATATATAATAAATTAATTGAATAAAATATAAATATAATTAATTAATTAAAATAAAATATAAATATAATTAAATAATTAATTAAAATAAAATATAAATATAATTAATTAATTAATTAATTAAAATAAAATATAAATATAATTAATTAATTAATTAAAATAAAATATAAATATAATTAATTAATTAATTAAAATAAAAATAAATTAAATAAATAAATATAATATAAATATAATTAATTTTATATATATAAATAAATTAATTAAATATATAATATCATTTTAACAATTAAATAATTATTTTTAATAAATATTTATTAATATATAATTAACGAAATAATAAATTAATATATTTAAATAAATAAATAATTTATAAATATTTAATTAAATAAATAATTAATTTTATTATTTATATATTATTTTAATTTTTTATTTAAATATATTATTAATTTAATAAATAATTTAATTAATTATATATATATAATATTAATACTAAAAATATAAATTAAATTAATTAAATAAGTACACATAATAAATTAAATTAATTAAATAAATACACATAATATATTAATTTAATTAAATAAACACAAACAAAAATTAATTAAAATAATTATTAATTAATTATAAAGAATTATTATTTATTTATAAATAAATATATATTTGTTTATTAATTATTTTATATTATTAATTAAAATATATATTTATTATATAAATTAAATAATTAATAATAAAATATTATATATATAATAAAAATAAATAATAATTATTATTATTTAAATATATATTATGTATATAATTATGTGTGTTATATATATAATAATATATTTATAATATTTATTAAATAATATATTAAATTAATTAATTATTAAATATAAAATAATAATATAATATAATAGTATTTAATAAATAATTAAAAAATAAAAATAATATATTTTAATATAATATTTAAATTAATTATTTATTTTTAATTAAATTAAGAATATATTAATTATATATTTTAAATTAAATATAAATTGAAAATTAAAATAATTATTTAATATAAAATAATAAATTAATTTAATTTAAATATATAATAAATAAAATAATATATATATTTAATTAATTATATATATTATTTAAAAAAAAATTAATACAATTATATATTATTTAAATAAATTAATATTAATAATATATAATAATAATAATTTAATTAAATTAAATTCAAACATATAATAAATAAAATAATATATTATTTATTATTTAAATTATTTAATATTTATAATATTTAATAATTATTATAAATTAATTAAATTCAAATATATAATAAATAAAATAATATATTTATTTATGAATTAATTATATATAATATAAAAATAATTAATATAATAATTATATATTATTTAAATTAATTATAATATTAATAATATTTAATAAAATAATAAATTAGTTCTATAATTATAATTTATGTATTTATAATAAAATGATTAATTTAATATATTATTTAATTAAATTATTAATATTAAAATAATATTTATATTAATTTATATAATTAAATTAATAAATTCGAAATTAATTAAAATTAATTTATTAAAAATAAAATATTTATATATTAAATTAATTAAAATTAAATATTATTAATTATAATATATAATATTAATAATTTAATTCTTATATATTATATTTTAAAAAATAATGTATTTATTTTATTATTATCATATTTATAGTTAATTATTAAATATAATAATAATAATAAGATATTTATTAATTTATATTACTTTTAAATTAAAATAAATTTAAAATAATATATTATTATTTTTTTAATAGTAATTATAAATTATTAATTTAATTATATTTTTTTATTTATTTAAATTATATATATTAAATAATATTTTTTTATAAAATAATAAATTAAATTGTTTTTAAATAATATTTTAATTTGTATAATTTAAATAAATAGCAAAAATAAATATTTATACATTTTATTTAATAAAAATAATATTATATATATATATATATATATATATAATTAATATTTATTTATTAATAATTTATTAATTAAAATAATATTTATTAATAATTGTAATATTGTTATTATATTTTATTATTATATTTAGAATAAAATATATTTGTAAATGAAGGAAAATATAATTTATAATGTTTTTAATATATTATGGTGTATGAAAGATTTATAATTGTCTATTTTTTTTCATGCCTAAGTAATTACAAAATAAAAACAGAAAATACATATATATATATATATATAAATAAATTTTATTATGAAATTTTGAAAATATTTTATATTGACATAAATTTTTTTTTTTGTTAAATCATTCTATTTAAAAAAGAGTATTTTTAATATGGAAAAGTAGTTCTCAGTTATTATGTTACAAATACAAAAAAAAGTATCTTTAAAGTATCTGATTCATTTTTTAATCGATTAAAGAAATATGCTCTATATAATTGTTTTCAGTCATATTATTATAGAAAAAAAAAGTGCAAACATAAAATAATTCTATTGTGTTATTTTTTCTTTTCTATAAATGAATGTTTGTACTTAATAATAAAAGAAAAATAATACAAATAAAACAATTTTACCATATATAATATTCATGAAAAATTGGTAAATATATATAGGAAACCATGTATAAATATATTATAATAATATAATTGATATTTTTGTGTAATTGTATATAATATCTCATTAAAAAATTTTCAAAAGATAGAAAAACTTAGATCTTAATATGTATTGTAATTGTTCAGATGTAAATAACCTTTTGAACCTATTTTGAATGTCCCAAACCCAAAACATTTAAATAATAAATATATAGATACACATATTATGGTAAAATATACATATATATATATTTTTAATAAAAACAAAATGTCACATTAATAATTATAAAATTTATATTTATTACAGTACATGCTAAAAACGTACAAGTATAAAATTATATTAATTCATATGTAATATTACAGAAACAATATATTTTATTACTAAATATTACTTAAAAAAAAAAAAAAATTCTCTTTATATGTATTATTTATATATATATTAAAATTGCCTTAAAATAACAAAAATATAAATGCAAATGTGTGCAATTGTTATGATCTAGTTCCTAATATATTTTATACTATTGTATTTTTGTTGAAATAAAAATGATAAAAAATCATGAACCCTGTTGATTAAAAAAATAAAGATAAAATAATATATCTTAATTTTATTTTTGCAATAATGAAAAAAATTTAATATATAGAATAAAAAGAAAAAATATATAATATAATATTTTTTGTTTTTTTTTTATGGGGAATTTATGCTCTAGGCTTAAAAAAAAAAAATTTACCACTTTAAATTGTAAATTCTACAATTTATTATTTTTCAGTAAGTCATTATATAATATATATAAGTAATTTTTTGAATTTGCAATTATATCTGAAGTTTCAATTTTTTTTAACTTTTTCTTTTCAAATGAAAGTGTATTGGTTTATTTAATTTTAATACATTTTTTTTTCCCAAGCTTATTACACACAAGTAGAATAAGCTTTTCACAAAAAACTAAAAAAAAAAAATTTATATAACATCAATTTAATCCTTAATAAGTTCAACTATAATCTCACATTATTATATACATTTAATTAAATTAAATCATTCTAAAATTTGTTCTTAAAGGTTAATAGGAATTTTATGTGAACAAGAAAAATTAATTGTAGAAAAGCTTTTCATTTAAAAAATCTTTTTATGTTAATATATATTATTATATATTTTTTTTTTGTTTTTATTTATACACATATATGATAATGTAATATATGAAAAGGTGTACATTCAATATATATATATATATATATATATATATATAATATAATATAATATATACAATAATTATATATATGTGATTTTTAATAATATATATTTAATGAAAAATGTGTATTATATATATCTGAAAAATAAAAAAAATTAAGATGTTTTTTTTTTTAAGAACTAGTTTTATAATTAAAATTCAAAAACAAATAATAAAATAATAATAGTATATTAATATTTATTGTGAAAAAAAAAATGTTTAAACAACATTTAAATAATGATTTTTTATTATACTCTTGTAAATAATTTCCATCAAAATATAGAACATGTCATTATAACCGCGTAAAATATTAATTAAAAAAATGTAATATGTGATTATATATATAAACATATATTATACATATTATTTCCTTGTTTAATTTTTTGTTTTTAATATTTTAATATTTAAAGAAATGATATCATTTGTAAAAAATGATAAGAATATATCCTTATCCATTTAGCAAAAATGTTAAATCTTTACCAGATCCACCACCAGGTAAATCTAGAGATATAAAAAATTTTGAATGTAAAAAATATGAAAATGATTATACTTGGTTATTGGAAGCAAAAAACAATTTAAAAAAATGCTTCTATATGTGTAACTTATGTTCAAAAAAATTTAATTATATGAGATGTTTAGTAAAAAATTCTAATGTGCATTATGAATACAACTCATTTAACAAAAACATAGAAAATCTATCTGACTACAATAAAACAAAAAATAAAGAAAGCAATAAATATAACATTCAATTGTGTGATGATAACAATAATAATAATAATTGTAATAATAATAGAATTAATAATGATCGTAATGATAATGAATCAGAAAACATAAAAAACAACATTATTAAAATAAAAAAGAACATTTTTAAGAACGACGTATATAGCAACCAAAGCATCGACGACATACACTTAATAAAAAATAATAGTATAATATTTAGCAACTCTTTAAGCCCCAATGAAAATGACCAATTATCATTTAATGATGATGTATTTATTTTTTTAGATTACTATACGAAAAAGAATTCAAACAGTAATTATAAAAAAAATGATGAACAAAGTTATAATGAAAAAAAAAATTTCAAAAAATTGATGTCCTCAATATACGGCGATCATAAATTATGGCCTTTTGAATTAGATGATATGATAATACATATAAAAAAACATGTGAAACATAATATATCATATTTTGCTTGTAAACATGTTAATATGAATGATTTATATAATTCTAATGAAGAGAATAATAATTATGATAATATAAATATTTACGTATGTGATAATAATAAAGAACAGTGTTCTATGAATAATAGTATAATAGATGTAAATGGATATGATATGTGTAATATAGCACAAAGTAATGTTTTTAATTCTTTTAAGGATAAAAAAGATAATAATGAAGAACAAAACGAAATATATAGTATGAACAATGTATGCAATAGTACTATGTGTAATGAAGAAGAGTTTTCTCATGTAAAAAACTATCCATGTTATGGAAATGAAGAACTTAACATTAACAATGATAATATCAATAAAAATGAACATTATGGAGAATTCTTTAATAGTTCTAACGTATCTAGTAGTATTCAAGAATTTAATTTATCATATGATTCAAAAGAAAGAATAAATAATATGATGAACAATAATTTATTACTTCATTACAATAAAGAAAATTATAAAAATTCAAGAATAGAAAATGCATTAAAATATAATAATGATAATATAGATAACGATAAGCATATTGAAAAGAAAAAAAAAGACGCAAATTATAATGAATATAAAAAAAATAATGAATCGTCAACTGTTGATCATAAATGTAATGACGATAATAATGTGAATTACAAAAATAAAAGTATATTATTACCTTTGCATAAAATTGATGATGGTTATGAAGAAAATATACAACATTTGAATAAAAGGCATTCAAACTCTTTTTATGATATATTAATAGATAAAAAAAATGTTGAAACTTACACAAGTTCTAGCAAAAAGAAGATTATTTTTAAAAGAATTAATAATGATATATTGAGGGATATAAATATGAAAAAAAATAATAATAAAGATATAACTAGTGAAAATCATGATGATCGCAATAAAGAAATTTTCAAAAAATGTAATAAACCAAAAATAGATAAAGGGCATACCTATTTATTAAATACAGAAGAAAATAATTCCCATTGTGAAAATATTAAAGAAAAAATGATAAATATGCCTGATAAATCATCAAGCGACTTAATGATTAATGATAAATGTAATTCTGAAGAAACCTTAAAAGATGATTCAACTTCTATTAAAGAAAATATAAATGCGTTGAATAAATGTGAAAAAAAAATAATAAATAATGTTAATATTGATGATTTCAACAAAAAGAAAAATTTGAATGGTGTAACATTACTTCTGGATAAAAAAGATGAAAAAATGCAAAATTTAAATAATGAAAAAACAAAGGAATGTTGTGATAAAAATAAAAATGAAAATAATATTTATAATGAACAGCCTATTGATAATGTAGAAGAAAATGTGCATACTAATCCTCGTGAAGACAACAAAATGGAAAAAAAAAAAAAAAGTGATATAAAAGAATATTCTAAAGAATGTAAAGATAAATTAAGTATGAATAATTATGACATAAAAATAAATTTTTTTAGTATTGATGAAAAAGAGAAAAGTAGAAATTTTAAATTATTAGATCAAATAAAGAATGATAAATTTAACATTACAAATGAAAAGACGAAGGTTAATACACACGATAATGTGAAATGTAATCAGAAAGAAGAAATAGAGGAAATAAATTGTAAAATGAATGAAAAAAAAAATTCTATTGAAAATAATTCTAAAAAAAAATTACATATAAACCAAGGAAAAGGATGTTGTAACAGTAAAATGAATAAAAATGAGTATTGTGATAATTCAGAAATAATTGAAATTAAAGAAAAGGAACCAAATATTTTAATTGACAAAACAAAAAAAAATATATACTACAATAATAAGAATTCAATTAATCTACAAGATGATATTATATGTGCTGAAGACATACATAAAGAATATGTGAATAAGGATGTATCAAAAATAAATTGTAGTGAAAGAAATATTTTAAATAATATTGAAGATGAATTAAATATTAATTTTGTCCATACAGATACAAAATATTTGAAAGAAAATAAAGATAAAAAAGGTATCATTATTAAGGAATTAAATAAATTAAAATATCATAATCACATATATAATGATAAAGACGAAAATGATAAATATTTCCTTTTCGATAAGAAAAAAAAAGAAAAGAAAGAACAAAAAAAAGAAGAGATTATAGATGATAAATATAGTTATAAAGGAAGCAGAAAAGAAGAATTAGAAAAAAAATTAAACAGTATTTTGAATTTTTCTTGTAAACCTAATAAAATAAATATTCACAACAAAATATATACAGCTAATGATAAGGAAAAGAAAATTACAGATGAAAATAGTAAAATAGTATATATTAACAACAACTATTTTTTTAATATAAGAAAAAATGATGATAACTACTATATTGAGAAGAGTAATGATATAAAAATTGAAAAGAATTTTAAGAAATATAATTTGAACAATCTTGATTTAGAATTTTGTAAAAATGAAAATGATTTTTATAGTTTTAAATATATGAGTAATATTTTATCAAGTAGCTGTAATTTGTCTAAAGAATATAATTTTACTAAAAGTTTTGAATCAAATATAGTAAATTCAAAAATCGATAAATTAAATGATTTGAAAAAGAAAATTTTAATAAAAAAGTATTTAAATGAAATTGCACTTAAAAAAAAAAATCATGTAATGAATAGTATAAATAAGAAAGTATCACACTTGAATCGCTCCCCAATAAATTGTACCATGGATAAAAATAGATGTGATGAAAAACTTAAATGTAAAGATAAATTATTTATTAAAGACGAAAAAGTTGCACAGTATTTACATATAAAACAAAGGAAAAGAATTAATCAATATGATAAAATTAGTAAAAATAATTGTAAATTATATAAAGCACCTAAATCACCAAAACAACAGGATAAAATACCTAAACCATTAGCTAGTCAATTAGAAATAAATTCATTATCTTATTTAAAAAATACACCATCATATCCATTTGAGGAATTTAATTTTTAAATATATATATTTTTTTAATTCATTTTATATAATACATTTTTTTTTTTTTTTTTTTTCTGTCACATGAATTAATTCTATTTATTTTTAAAATTTTGTTTAGATTTTGTGAGTTTTTTTTTTTTTTTTTTTTATTGTTTTATATTTTTAAAAACGAAATAGTAAAAACTATTTAAAAACTTCTGTCCTTACATATATATATATATGTATATTATGAAGACAAAATTGAGTCTTTAATTTATTATCTTTAAGTAACACTGGTGTAAATATTTCATCTTATAAAATACATAACATATAAAAATATGTTAATTCATATATATAATAATTTTTCTTCTGTCTAATTAATAAACATTCTTAAATATAATATTCTTTCATATTTAAATTACATAATGTTATACATAAATTTTCAACATATACAATTTATTATAATGTATTGATACCTGTTATTATTATTATTATTTTATTTTATTTTTTTTTTTTTTTGGTATAAAATAATATTATATTATTTCAATATGAACCCTCCAAGTTATTGTCTACAAATTAAAATTGTTACAAATAATAAAAAGAAAAATGTATACGATATATATATAATTTTTAAATCCAATATATTGAAATATCAAATCTTAAAATTGCCTTGTGTAGGTAAAATAATATATAGACCATATAAAAAAATAAATTAATTATAAATACAAAAAAATAACTTTAATTTCAAATGGTTAATAATCATTTTAATACATACTTGTAATAGATTTGTATATTTAATATTTATTTCCTTTCATTTTATTTTAATTTTTGACTTAACTAGTTTTAATACTTTATATGTATGTTCTTTGATATTTTAATAATATTATACATATATTTAATTTTATAATTTTAAAATATTCTTTAGTACACATAATAATTTGAACAGTTTTTATTTTATTAATTGAAATATCATATTCTCATATAAAAATGTTTCTAACACATTTCATATATATATATAATATGTTTTGGTCAAAAAGAAGAAGAAAGAAAGAGAGAAATTGGTTAGTCATAAGGTAACCTGAAAAACTAATTTTTTTTTTCTTAAAATGAAAATGAGGGCTTACGGTTTACGAAGAAAAAATTATAATAAATGATAAAGGATATATATCTTATAAATTATACACTTTTGTTTTTTTTTTTTTTTTTTTTCAAGAATTATTTAAAAATATATATATATATATTAAATTTTAGTTTATTTATTTATTTAATTATCGTCACATTTTGTTTTTTTTTAAGGTTTATACAATATAGATTAAAAGTTCAAATAGTAAATTATATATATATATATATTACATAAAACAACGGTATTAAGAAAAAAAAAAAAAAATTTTAAAATATAATTAAAAAAAAAAATATTTATATATATTTATTTATTGTATAAATATTATGGAAAAAAATTAGTAATTTTATTAATAATGGTTACTTTTTTATTTTTTATCTTTTACCTTGTATCTTTTCGGTTGTAATATTTATTAATAGGTATATAAAACAAAAGGGGGGAAAAAAAATAAAAGAATTATTCTAATTTTTTTTTTTTTTTTCTTCAATATATATATATATATATATATATATATATATATATATTTATTTATTTATATTTAAAAGGCTATGTGTGTTTGTTTCATTTAATATATTATACTTTTAAAAAATTATTCTATTTTTTTTGAATGATACATAAAAAAATAGTATTTAAAAAAAAAATTTGACTAAAAACAAAAAAAAATATATTTATATAAGTATTATTTATAAATTAATTGTAATTTATTTTTTGTACAAATAAATAAATATATATATATGTATATATATATATATATATATATAATTATATTAGTTGTATAAGTTCAAATATTTTAATTTTACTTCAGCTTTTCCCCTTTTTTATATTTGATATCCTTTTTCACGTAAGAGGTCTTTTGCCTTTTCAGCAAAAACACTATCATCAGGTCCTGCAAATTTTATGTAATGAGCTATTTGGTTAAGTGACCAAGAAGATGGAACCACTCCTCCTAAGTTCATTTGGAAATGATCATCATTTATTATTGGTCCAACAGTATAAGTAACATTTGGAGGAACATCATCGTCTTTATTTCCTGGTAAAATACTCATTCCATAAGGTATAGGAGTATCTTCATTTGGTGGGACATAACCGTTGTATGACATTTTTTATAAAGTTTTGATAAAAAAAATTAAATAAAAATAAAGGGGTATATATCTTATATATTATATATATATATATATATATATGTGATATATTTTTAAAGAATAATTTATAAAACAAAAAAAAAAAATATTTATATATATTATATTTATAAAAAATTTTATAAAATAAATAAATAATACAAGAGGAAATAAAAAATAAAATAATATCTTAAAGGTGTTAAAAAAGTTTCGAAATTTTCAATTTAAAAAAGAAAAAAATAATAATAAAACATATATTTAAAAAAAAAAAAAAAAAAAAAAAAAAAAAAAAATAATAA
>NC_033653.1:172951-181093 GCF_001601855.1 Plasmodium reichenowi | reverse complement strand
TTAGCGTGTATTCTATATAAATAAAATATATATATATATATATATATATATATGTATATTTATATGTATATTTTATAACGTTATATTTACATATCTTTTATCATAAAAAAAAAAATACATATACATAAATATTATTTGTTACTTTTTATATATGATGCTTCACAATATATTACCTATATAAAACAATATAATGTATTTTTTTTTATTTATTCTTTTGTATGCACAAAAAAAAAAAAAAAAAAAAATTAAAATTAAACAAAAATATAAACATTCAGCTTTAAATTATATAATGCTTTTAATATTGGAATACTTATATAAAATTCTTCTTTTTATGAACAATTCTTTCATCAAATTATTAAACCTTAATTGTTTTACATATATACATATATATATTAGAATATGTTCTTCCAATATTCATATATAGAGACAATCAACATTCTCCTTTTTATATTAAATATAATACAGCACAATTTTTTTTTTTCTAAACTTCTTTTATAAATAAAATTGCATGTACCAAAGTTGTTTAAAATTTTCTTAATTTTTGAAAAAATAAAATAATAGAACTATCATAAAATTGTAAAAAATTATATTAAAATGCCTCGGTGTATATTTGATATTTCTTTAAAAAATATACTATCATATTCTATATGGTAGGTATATTATGCATAAATAGTCTATAAAATGTGAGGAAAAATTATGGTTATACATTTTCCCCCTTATTACTATTATTTTCCAAAGTTATGAAACTTTTTAATTTTAACTTAGCACATTTAACTTTATTATAATATGTGCAAATAAGAAATACTAAAATGGATACTATATATATATATATACATGTATGTGTAATAATTAGTTTATATTATTAAATTACATATATATATTCTTAAATAATTTATTGTAAAATATAACTCCTTGTATTAATTTTTATCATATTTAATTAACTAAAATTTTCTAGGATAGATACATTTTTGTTTTTATGTAATATATTGATGTATTATATATATAAATGTGTGTATATATGTATAATGGGAAATTTCAAAATTGATAAAAAAAAAAAAAAATATATACATATATGTATTTTCAAATATATATATTATATATATATATATATATATATATATAATACTTTTTATTTAGTGCATAAGAAAATATAAATCATATTAAAAAAATAAACAATTACAATGTATGAACCAACACATAAATATAGAATCATATATTTTATATACACAAAATAAATGAATTATGAGAGTAAGTAAATAAAATATCAAAACAAATTTTGTGAATAAATTTATATATATAAAAAAATAAATAAATATAATAAAACATATTGAAATATAAATAGAATATACAAATAAAAAAAAAAAATAAATAAATAAATAAATATATATATATATATATATATATATATATAATAATTAAAAGTTATCTATAAATTGTTCGCGTTTAAAAATTAAAGAATTTAACTCCCTTTTTTTTTAACATATTATCATTTTCTTCCTGTTGAATTTCATATAACTCATTTAATGAAACAAATTTCTCAACAGTTAATAGATTATCCTTAATATGTTTTCCATTAATTTTTTTAACTATAATTTTATCGTGAACCAAACTTAAAATAACTTCGGTTTTTCCAAAAGTGTAAACACCTCTTCTGTATTTTTTCCATCCTATCTGACTATTATGTGTATTATGCCACTCACTTAATTTTTTATCAATAGGATCTGAACTATTAGTAATATACAACTTTTTGGGTTTACCTAATCGTATATTAATGTATGTTTTAGGATTTTTAAAACAAGTTGATGGTTCATGTTTTTTTAATACGATATTATTATTATTATTATTATGTTCTTTTTTTTTGGCTAGTTGTGTTCTTTTAGGTATTGAGGAATCCTTTTTCATTGTTTGTCTTTCTTCATCCCTTTCTTGCATGTTCATATTATTTTTGGTTTCATTTTCTTGTTGTTGCTCTCCTTCTTCTTTATAGTTCTGATTTAATATATTAATCTTGTTTAAGCTAGTTCCCTTTGGATAAGTGAATTCTTTATGTACTTTTCGAGCTACTTCTTCATTGGATTCTAAACGAAAATCATGTTGTTGATTTTTCTGATTCGAATTCTTTAAAAATTCATTCACATTATTATATGAGATGCTATTATGTGGATCATAAAATTCATTAACAAAAGAGTTGTAATTATTTTCTGTATCATTTTCGTCATTACAGTTTTGTTCAGAATATTCAGCATGTTCATAATTATCATTTTTTCCAAAACTAAAGTCACTTTCCTTGTCATTGTAGTTTGATAAACTAGAAGGTTGTATTTTTTGATAATCTGGTGTAGAATTTACAATACCTTTAGATGAACTATCTAATAAGGCCTTTAAATGTTTTGCTTCCTTTTCTATAAAATCTTTATCTTTATTAGGGACAACAGTAACGGTCAAGTTTTGAGGTTTATTTTCTGGAATAAGATAAGATGGCATACCATATATGTTAGTACTTTTATTTGCATGTGGTAAGGGAATAAATGTGCTACTTGGTTGTGTTAAATTTGTACGGAAATTAGGAGGTTGAAAAAAAGGCGAAGAAGGTGGTAAAGGAAACATATGATTTTTTGGAAAATTGTTTTGGTTAAAACTATTTGTATTATGATGTAACGGCTGAATATATGTACCTATAATTTGAGGTGTTCCCATTTCATAAAAGTGTTTTACATTTTTATTTTGGTTTTCTCCACTTGGCATACAATGCATTTTACTTTTTTTCATAGTAGAGGTCGTTTCTTTACATAAACTTTCTAAATCTAAGGATGGTTTCATTAGTTTTGGCAAAATATTCTTAATGTTTTTATTCAAGTCTAACATTTCCAAATGGCTAGCATCTAAATATTCATAATTATTATATATTGAGTTCTTAGATGAATTTTCTTTTTTGATATAATTTAAACTAGTTCCATATGATTTTTTAGTACTATTCATATTAGTAGAAATGTTTGGATTATGTTCCTTATTTGGGATGTTCTGATTATTTGTTTTATTCATTTTAGTAATATCAATTTTGGGGTACATAAAGGGATGTCCAATGTGGTTCATTTGATATAGAGATTTCATATTCATTGAGATCAATTGAAATTAATGTAATATTGTATATATATATATATATATATATCTTTAAAATAAAACAGTTATTTTAAATTTATGAAAAAGTGGTTCATGATATAGAATAAATTCTATTTTTTCAAAAGAAACAAATAATTGAATTATTACGATGTATAAACAAAGTATAATAATAATTTATTTATTCTTTATTTAATTTTGTTATGCCTCAAAGCATGATTAAAAATATATAAACAAATAAATTAGACAAATATATATGTATATAAAATAAATAAATAAAAAATATTATTAAAATGATTTCAAATTAGAAATAAAAAAAAGGAATTTTTTTATTTTTATTTTTATATATTATGCACTCTTGTAAATAGAAACAACACTTATATGAATGAATATGATGGCATCATATAAAATTAAGAACAAATGATGTCCTGTTATTTTAAAGATAACATTTCATCATATGATCAGTATGAAGTTCTATATGTAAAAAAAGGGTATATGTTTATTCATTTCTTATTTTAAATTATAGGAAATAAAATTATTCATTAATTATTAAAATAAAAAAAGAAAAAAAAAAAAAAAAAAAAAAAAGTAGGATTTATTTATATCACTTATATATATATATATATATATATATATGCAGGATATAAAATTAAATAAATGTTGTAGAAATATTTTATATTTGTATAAATTGCACACTTTATTTTTTTTAAGAATATATAAATAATTATATAAGAAAAAAAAAATTTATATATTACATTTTTATAAAATGTTATTCAATTAATAAATTAAAATTTGAATAAAATATTTTTTCATTAATAAAAATATATATATATATATATATATATATATATATATATATATGTTTTATATTTATATAACATGTTGGGACCTTACTTTTACACACTTTTTTTTTTTTTTTTTTTATGATAATTTTGCACACACTTAGGAAAAATTATGAACAAGCAAGGTAAAAATAATGAATAGCTTTTTTTTTTTTTTTTTTTTTTTTTAAAAGATCATTTTTATGTTTCATAAAATTTCAGTATTGAAACTTTACGTAAAAAAAATTAAAAAAAATATATGCAATATATAAATATAAATATATAAATATATATATATATATATATATTTATTCATATGTTAGGTTTTATTTTTTCAAATGTCCTAAAAAATATTGTACTATTTTCCTTATTTATTTATTTATTTATTTATTTATTTATTTATTTATTTTTTTTGTGATGTATTCCTTAAAAGGAATATTAATATATCCTTCTATTTTTTAAAGAATACTAATAAGAATACAAATAAATGTAATGTATATAATATATGAAGATAGTGTATTCTTATTTTAAGGTTTCATTTTGTTGCAACTTTCGTGTGAAGATAAGATTTAAAAATATTCGAAGGTTCATAGCGCAAATAATAATAATTTTAAAAATAACGAAAAGGTGGACAACAAAAGAAAAAAAAACTGAGATTTAAAGATATTTACTTAGAATTAAAATTGACAAGGTTATAATTTATGAGAATATAATTATATAATATAACAAATAAAAATGAGCAAAACTGTAAATATATATTAATAACCCATTATTATTTTCCAAAATTGTTCTTATTTAAAGAAAATAATACCTTTATAATTAATTATTAACATTTTTTTTTTTTTTTTTTTTTTTACTAATTAGTATATAATATGAACATATATATATATATATATATATATTATGTGTATATTATTCACCATTTTATTAAATTTATTAAATTATATAATAAGCAGTACTATTATTTATTATTATTATTATTATTATTTTATTTTTTTCCTTCTTTTTTTTATTTACGAATTATATGAAAAATTATTTTCTTATCATTGTAAATTTTCCATTGTTTTCATTTTTCATTTTCTAAAAACCTTGTAAAGAAAAATAAAAAAAAATAAATGTCTGCTTTTATATATAACACTTTACTTTTTTTGAATATACTATTTCTATATAATAAATGATCCTTAAAAATCAGAGAATTTTTTTTTTTTTCTTATAAGGATACATAATTAAAAAATTTTTAAGCACACACATAGATAATATATATTTTTCACATATATATAATATACACTTTTTATATTTATAAATTATTAATATTTTTTTTTACTACACATTTCTAAATTAACGCATAAAAAAATATCTTTATATTTATTTTAAGAAAATAATTCAATAATCAGTAATTTAATAAATTTGTTAAAGTATTATTATTAAATATAGTGGAATAACACATAAAGATAAACATTTTGGTAAACATAACATCTCGTATTTTTTAAAACAATCTAAGTGAATATATATAAAATGAATACAAAAGTGTTTTTAAAAGAAGCATGGGAAATGTTTTGAATAGAATTATTTTTAATGGTCCTACTGAAGGATATTATGAAAAATTTGATTTAGATTTTATATATATTGAAACAGAGAATAATGAAAAGGTTGCAGCTCATTTTATTAATAGGTAATATATAATATGTTCAGTTTATATGTTTTGGTAGGTATATCATATATATATATATATATATATATATATAGATTTTTATTTATTTTTTTATATATTTATATTCTTTTTATTATTTCCATTTTAGAAATGCACCTTTGACCATTCTGTTTTGTCATGGGAATGGTGAAAACGTGTACATGTTGTATGACTATTTTTATGAGACATCAAAAATATGGAATGTTAATGTGTTTTTATATGACTATCTAGGTAATAGTAAAAGTTAAAATTAATAGACCGTTTTTTTTTTTTTTTTTTTCTTATTACAAATATTCTTAATTTATTAATATTTATAATTTTTCTTATTTTTATGAAAATAAAATGATGAATTTAAAAAAAAAGGATATGGAGAAAGCACAGGGACAGCCTCAGAAAAGAATATGTACTTCAGTGGAAATGCAGTTTATGAGTAATAACAAAAAATAAAATAAATAAATAAATAAATACACACATATATATATATATATATATGTATTTATATTTATGTGTTTATTCATTCATTCATTCATTCATATTTATTTTATTTTATTTTATTTTATTTTGTTTTATTTTTTCCCTTGTACTTCTTTCTCTAAATAGTTATATGGTAAATACATTAAAAATAAACCCAAACAGTATTGTTTTATATGGAAAATCTATAGGTACAAAACAATAAAAGAAAAATATGAATACTAAAAAATTACATGCTTTTATTATTTTTATATCTATATATTTTTAATTATTCATTTATTAATTTTTTAGGCTCGTGTGCAGCTGTTGATATTGCTATAAAAAGAAAAGTCAAAGGCTTAATACTACAAAGTGCAATATTATCCTTATTAAATATCTGCTTTAAGACAAGATTCATATTTCCTTTTGATTCCTTTTGTAATATTAAAAAGGTAAATAATGTAAGTATATAATAACAACATCAAATTTATAAAACATAAAGAAAAAAAAAAAATATATATTTTTTTTCTCCTCATATTAATTAGATTAAAATGATTCCTTGTTTTGTATTTTTTATTCATGGAACGGATGATAAAATTGTTCCCTTTTATCATGGAATGGTTAAAAGAAAAAAAAAAAATATATATATATATATATATATATATATATATATATGTACATATTATACTATCACAAAATAAAACATATTATTTTTTATTTTATTATATTTTTTTCTTTTAGTGCCTTTACGAAAAGTGCAAATTCAAAGTACATCCTTATTGGGTTGTCGATGGAAAACATAACGATATTGAATTAATTGAAAATGAAAGATTCAATGAAAATGTAAAATCTTTTTTAAATTTTTTGTATAATTCAGATTTATAGTACTAACTAAATTTTTATTCTTTTAAATTTTTATATTAAATATAAATATATATATATATATATATTTATATATTTATATATGTGACATATATATACAGTATTGAAAAAAAAAAATTATATAAACACGTTTTTGTGATTATATATTACAATAATAATATGTCATCTATTTATATGTATATATTTATTTATTTTTATTATTATTATTATTTTTTTTACTTCTAACATATAAATATTTTCATTTTTATGTATCCAAAAATAAATGTAAATAATATATATATATTATTATTTATTAACCATAAAAGTACTTATTTTAAAACTACGGAAAAAAAAAAAAATTTTATAAAGGTATTTATTTTTTTTATAAGCATTATACCATTTAAAAAGAAGATAAAAAAAAAAAGCAGATATATAAATATATACAAAAGGTCACAAAATAAAATAAATATATTAAGAAAAAAGATATTATTTATATATAAAATATATTTATTACATAAATACATTATATTATATATATATATATAATATATATTATATGAATTGAATTGTAATGAAAAAAAAAAAAAAAAAAATAGATATTATATTTTAATATAATATATGAATATATACATATATATATATATATATATATATATATAAATTACTAAAAATTCGATATTGTATAAAAATTTATTGAAGGTAACATAATAAAACATTTTTACTTATACAAACTTGCACGCATTTTTTTTATTAATTTTTTCTTTGAATATACTATTGGTTTTTTTATATGTATTATATATACATTGTATATATACATGAATATATATATTATATATATAATTTATTTATGTATATTAAAATAATTTTAGGATACCATCTTTATTTTTCTTTATGTTTTTTTTTTTTTTTTTTTTTAAAGAAAATAATAAAGAAAACAAAATTAAGTAAAACATTTTTATAACATTTTTTTTTTCTTATATTATATAGTATATATTAAAAAAAATATATTTATATATATATATATATATATACATAATAACATGTTTTTTATCGTCATATAATTTTTTTTTTTTTTTTTTTTTTTTTTTTTTTTTTTTTTTAAATTTTTTATTTTTAAAAAAATATATATATTTAATATTTTTATATAAAATATAAAATTATTTTTTAAAATATAAATTTTATATATATGTTTTAAATATTTTA
>NC_033653.1:169661-172590 GCF_001601855.1 Plasmodium reichenowi | reverse complement strand
GTTTAAAATTTTGAATTATAAAAATATATACATATTTAATATTTATATATAATATATAAATTAATTTTATAATATATAGATTATATATATATGTTATAAATATTGTATATGTAATAATTTGAAGAATTAAAAAAAGAAAGAAAAAATAAAAAAATAAGAAAACAAAAAGAAATTGTAAGTTTTTATAATTTTCTACATATGGTTAAAATCAAACGGATAGAAATATAAACATAAATCTTTTTTTTGATAATATAATATATATATATATATATATATATATATATTATATTTATTAGATGATGCAATTATTTGAGTTATAAAAATTAGCCTGATATATATTATATATATATATATATATATAATATAATATTATTTGAAGCACAAACATAAAAGAATTATAAAAAAAAAATATACAAAACATCAAGGGAAATAAACATATTGAATGCCCATATAAACAAAATATTGAACACACTTTACACAAATTCATATATATATATATAATTTCACAAATCTGATTAATTGATTATGTTATTTTATGTATATTTTCTTCAATGATTATTAAATGTGAAAAATTCTTTAAGCAAAATTCCGTGAATAAAAAAAAAAATACATAAATATATAACTATTTTTATATAACCAGACATATATATATATATATATATATATATATATGCCAATTTTTTTTTTTTTTTTTTTTTGGAATAGCTATAAACTAGCCATTTTTTAAAGAAGGAATAACTTTCATTATCTATTTATATATATTTATATATATATATTTTTTTTTTTTTTTTTTTTTTTTTTCTTTCCCATTTCATTCTTATTTTTGCTTTATAAAATAAAAAAATGAAGAAAAGTTTAATTGAAGAAGTTTTGGAATATGAACAAGATAATAGAGGATATGTTTTGGATACACTAAAAGATAAAACTTTTAAAATTATTTTAAATAAAAATGAAAATAAAAATTGCTTTGATTGTGGTAACAAAAATCCCAAATGGCTATCTCTCACCTATGCTATATTTATTTGCCTGAACTGTTCAGGTAAACATAGGCAGTTAGGAACTCATATATCTTTTGTTCGTTCGACAGGAATGGATAAGTTTACTGCAAAACAATTGATAAGGATATGTTTAGGAGGGAATATGAAAGCAAGTGAATATTTAAAAAGAAGTAAGGATAGTATAATAGATTATTCTTCACATGTATGTTTAAAATATAAAATGTATTTGGATAATTTATTGGACGAAATATTATTAAATTATAGTAAGGGTGTGAAAAGTGTGGAATTTGATAACAATAATAAAAATAGTAATAATAGTAATAATAGTAGTAATCATATGAATAGTGGTGTTTCAAATAACTTAAGCATGAATAGGAAGCAACCAATAGATCTTATTAGTGATGATATAAAAGGTGATGAAATGTTGACTAGTTTTGAAAATGTGCAAAATAATGAAAATGATTTTAGTAGTACTTTTTTTGGTTTTAGTAATAATTCAAAGAAGATGGAAATAAATCAAAATAATAATAATAATAATAATAGTAATGTTTTTGTTCCTACCCATTTTATAGATGAAAAGGTAGCATTTAATAATAATTGTAATAAAAATTTTAAAGCAAAAAAAATAGATATAAATTTTGATAATATATTTGAACAAGGCGATATAATAAACAACAACAATAATAGTAATAATAATAATAATAATAATAATGTCAATAATAATTATAGTGGGAATCCAAATTTAGATAATTCTTTAAAATTATATGCAACGAATCAAAAAGAGCAACACAATAATTTGGAAGGTATAAGAGGAAGTATGTACGACAACAATAATAATTATAACAATATGTATGCTTATAATAATGAGCATTATATGGATAATCAGCATAATGTATATGGTAATAGAATGTCTAATCCAAACAATTATTTGAACAGTAATGGTAATAATAATAATAATAATAATAATAATAATGGTTATGGTTTTAATAATAAAAACAGTTTTAGCAATAACAATTTCAATGTAACTACAGATTCTAAATTAAATAAATTTAAAGATTGTAAAAGTATACGTTCTGATCAATACTTTTATGATGAAATGCCACGCAATGAACACGTTATGTCAAATGTTCATATAGCGGATAGTATATCATCTGATCAATATTTTAATAAGAATGTAAATAATAAAAAAGGAGTATGGAATTTAGATGAACAAACTGTACAAAATTTACAAGGTCTAAAAGTATCAGCAAGGGAAGGAATATCAAATATTGTCGCAGCTGGTAATGAAGTTTTTTTAAAAGCCAAAGAATGGTTTAATAATTAATATTAAACAGAACTTATTTTTTTTTAACCTAAAAATATATTTATTATATATATATATATATATATATATAATATTTTATTAAAATTTTTTTTTTTTTTTTTTTTTTTTGGTATCACTTTAAAGCATATATATAATATATATATATATATATATATATATGTTAAGTGTTTTTATGCCTAAGTTTTGTTTTTTGTATATTGTGAATTGTATATATATATATATAATATATATGTATACATTTCCTTCACTCCTTTTTTATTATATAACATATACTATTTTTTTTTTTTTCCCTTCCCCATGTTTAGTACAAAAATATTTGAAATTGAAATATTTTGAAACATTTGTTAAAAAAAAATTTTAATAAGTCCAATATATAAATATATATATATATATATATATATATGTAAATAATTATAATTAGAAAAATATAAAATTAAAATAATACGGTTAAAATAGCCAAACGCACACACAAAAAAAAAAAAAAAAAAAAAAAAAAAAAAAAAAAAAAAATATATAAATATATATATATATATTTTATTTTTTTTTTTTTTTTTTATTTTTTAAAAATTTTTTTTTTTTTTTTTTTTTTTTTTTTTTTTTTTTTTTT